>NC_071276.1:20794060-20821560 GCF_023375685.1 Ictalurus furcatus | reverse complement strand
CCCCTGGCAACCGATCAACCAATCAGATAGCAGGTCATGAACTGATCACTAAAAAGGAACTTTAAAGAGAAAATCTCATCTTCTGAGAGTTTATTATAAAATCTACAACAAAATATTAGAAATATTAGAGCTAGTTGTTGGAGGTAATTCTCCTCTCACTCACTCATTATTCTTACCTTCTCCTCTTTCTTCCTTTTTTCTACTTATATCACACTATTTCCTTCTTTCTCTTTTTCTCTCATTCCTACTGTATTTTTTCTACGATTCTTCTTCTTTCTCTCAAATTTCTCTCCCTTTCTTGCATTATTTTACTTGTCTTCATTTTTCCTTTAATTTCAGTCCTTCTGAGTCTTTTCTTAGTCATTTGCTAACAAATCTGAGGTAAAAGTTGAGGTTCCGGGTGGTTTTGTGTCGTTTCTGCCCTCAGTGCGTCTTTACACTCTACACATTAAACACTAGCTGTCATTAGCTAGCTTTTCCGTAGTGTCCTTATTTCAGGGTTTCCTAGCAACAGTGTTCTCACGACTTAAACCACTTGAATGAAGAGTGTGTTGTATACGTCGATGTCCAGCGTCGGACAGAAATGCTACTGCCGTGACTGATTAGTAGTAGGAACGTGGATTGATGCTAACTCTTAGCTACAGGCTTCCATTCACCGTTAGCTGTGTTAGCATCCCTTTAAGACTACTTTAGATGGAATAGAAGTGAAAGATGAATTGTTTTTGTGTGTGTGTGTGTGTGTGTGTGTGTGTGTGTGTACAATGCTAATGACAAAAACTAGCAATAAACACTTTTAACAACACTGTCACCCTATCAGCGCCGTGTTCACTCTGTCTCGATGAGAATGAACGGTTCATCTGATGTTTGTAAACGTGCCAGCTTGTGTGTGTGTGTGTGTGTGTGTGTGTGTGTGTGTGCACGTCGGCTGGCTGTCTATTACGGCTTTCCCTTGAGTCTCTGCACCATATGGCAGCACATATGCACCATCAATTAAAGCTCCTGTAAAACTGATTGAACACCAGCCAGAGCTGTCTGTCTCTCACCTGTCCTCTCTTTGTGTGTGTGTGTGTGTGTGTGTGTGTTGGTGGTTTTCAGATCAGAAGGTGGTCTTGCACACGTTAATGTCATGACCTGGCATGTGCCTGTAGGTACAGCTAGCGTAACGTGACCTGATGAGACCAGTGGGCGTGTCTTTGATCCACTATGTGAATATTCATAGACTTAAAAATCACCTCAGAAATTAAGTCAGGTTAGCGCAGGTTAGCCAGGTAGCTTTAAAATCTCCCGGAAGATTATGTTAGCTAGCTAGTAAGTAATGGCAGTGAAATTATTAAAGATTTATCAATATGTCTTTAAAATTTTTTCTCAGAAATCCTGCATTAGCTCGTCAGCCATCAGGTTAGCAAAAATGCTGTTCCTTTTTAAATGTCTTCCATCTTGAAAAACTGCGTATACTGTAGGAATTGAAAAAAATGATCTTATTATTCTTGTTTGCTATTTTATTCCTGTTAAACTGTTCGTCGTGCTTCTTACATTTAGCTAACACATAACACAACCTAAGGAGTAAGCGGCAGAAGATGGATGGATGGATAACACAACCTGACACGCTGGATAAGCAACTAGCTAGCTAGCATTAGTTAGTTAGCTAGCTATGTTAATCAGCTTACTCTTTATATATTTTGTTCAATAGCTCATCTAAATAGCTAAGGAGCTACCAATTTCAAATGTGCAAATGTCAACGGTGGCAAGCTAGCTCTAAAGCTGTTTAATGAAGTTTATGTTTAAATGCTAAGAACAGCTACATCACAACACAATAACACCTCAGCTTAGCTACTTTAGTTTAATATCAGCATGTTTAATTAATCTGTAAATGTGATTTTAAGGAGCTAGCATGCTAGTTTGAGGAACTAAATGGTAAATGGCGCACTTATATAGCGCTTTTATCCAAAGCACTTTACACCGTGTCTCATTCACCCATTCACACACACACACACACACACACACACACACCAGTGGTAGCAGAGCTGCCATGTAAGGCGCTAACTTGCCATCAGGAGCAACTTGGGGTTCAGTGTCTTGCCCAAGGACACTCCGGTATGTGGAGTCATGTGGGCCGGGAATTGAACCGCCAACCCTACGGTTAGTGGATAACCCGCTCTACCACCTGAGTTACAGCCGCCCCCAACTAGTATGTGTCGGTGTAAAATTAGCAGAAAATAGATCAAATATGAGCATGTTAGAAATTTCAAAGTTAAAGAAAGACTTAAAAACACTGAATTTAGACCAGGCTACACCGCTAGCTGTCTATAAGTAATTAGCATGACTCAGCATGATGGAGAAGCTATAGTTACTTGCATTCTGTGTGAACAGTTTAAAAAAAATCTTTCATAAAACTTTACATCAGAGAACAGTGAAAACTCCTATGTGAATATTTTTTGCTGTCAGTGAGGAAAATGTACAGAGATTTTTTGATTGTAGTGCAGAACTCAGATTTAGCACAATTAGCGCTAGCTTCCTAAAACACAGAGACGTTTCCTTTCCGTTCCCTTCCTTCTGTGAGCGACAAACCAGAGACACGCTTCTTTAAAAAAAAGAAAATAAAAAAGAGAGAAAGGTTGCAGACGTCTAATCATCGTCAGGATCAAAGCAGAAATCTGACGTTCGCTCAGATTTAGATGTTTTTCAGCGTCTCTCTTTGTGCAGACGTTCCGCAAGGACGTTCTAAAGTGACAGAACGCAGCGGGGGAGCGCCGATAAAAAAGCGCAGAGATGTTTCCAGCTTCTCTGGCTCATTATTTCCTGATGGCAGAGATTTTCACACACACACACACACACACACACACACACACACACACACATGTTTTCCAGGGAGTGAGACTAAGACAGGCGTTAACAAAAACGCTGCAATTTTAAAGCTTTAGAAAATATTCACACATTCAAACACGTCGTAGAAGTGGAAGTGCTAAACAAGCTGAATACACTTAGTTAATAGCACTAGCAAAAATAAATAAATAAATCCTCACACATCTCCATAAAAACAACAGCTTTATTTATTTGGTCTTTTTTCCCCACGTTTAATTCAGCAGGTTCCTAAACACTTCATCATTACGTAGCATCGCCTCCAGCTAGCACAGGGACGCAGGTTAGCTTTCGGAGCGTCTTGTCGCACCGAGATAAAAAGTATACGTCATATTCAAAAAATATATATTTAATAAAATCTCTTTTTGAAGCTTCTCAGTTTAATTCTGTAATTTAGTTAGGCAGAAACATTCAGTGCGATTTTCAACTCATCGTCGCTGATGTAATAAAACTGTTACCGTGTGGTGACTCCATCCAAAACCTTCTAGTATTCTCAAGCCTGGAGAAATAAACACGTCCACTGTGCAGACCAACTGAAGAACCTCTTTCATAAAATCCTGAAAATATGCCATACGGACTTTTTCCCCCCTGTAGCTGCGCTCCGTATTCGCCTCTCGGCGTCAATAATCCTTTACAGAAATCTCAGGAACCACTAAAGAGCAACATCCTAAAATTGGCCACTTCCTGGGATTTTCAAATTTGGTTTGAAAAATTAGCTGACAGACCAAAAGTGGTTCTGGCACTAAACAGAGTGGTTTTAAGCACACACACACACACACACACACACACACACACACACACACACTACAGAGGTATTCGACCTTCTGGAGGATTCTTATTACCTCCAGTGCCTCGTTTATCAGAAAACATATTGAATTCCAGTACAGAAAAGAAAAACTTCCTAAAATGAATAGTTCACCAAGAAAAGCTTAAAGCGTGGTTCAGAATGAATAAAAGAAGCCAGTAGAAGTGCTTTTTTTTTAATTAAAATACCACGAATGCTACACTCCAGATTCATGTAGATATGCCACTTCCTAAAGGAAATACCAGCGAATGCTAATGACGCTATCAGTAAATACAGTGCTAGTGGCATTGTTTAGGTTAAAATATCACAGTCAAGGACTGACACGCAATTCCTAAAATAAATAGGTCACAAAGAAATGCTAATGTTGCTAATCGTGTCTAAAAAATCTATGTTCTCGGGAGCTACGGGTTCTGTTGCCTCAGTCATGAGGTTCTCAAAATACCCATATGTGCCGACTAGCGTACTAGCAACAGTCTGTTTGAAGCGATTTAACTGATTTCCAGACATTTCCAATGTCATAAACAGCATTTCAGATCTCATTGTCTGATCACATATCAAACTTCACCCGAATATAAAATGGCATGGACATGAGAACCTGGAATTTTAGAACATTGGGAACAGAGGGTTTAAGAAGACAGGGTCCTACAAACATTCTGGAACCTAGTATTATGAGAGCACCATGAAAATCTCAGGTCCTGAGAACATCCTTATTAATCTGGAGAACATAGTGTCTTGGGAATATTTGGAAGGTTCTGAGAAGATGGGGATCCTGAAAACATAGGACACTTGGAACATTTGGGACGTTCCCTGAAAATATCGGCCCTTGGGAACATAGGGGTTTAAGAAAACGGGTCCTTGGGAACATAGTACCCTTAAAAGGTCTAGTGTTCTGGGAGTGTAAGGTGCTGGGAATATTGGGAACACTGGGAACATGAGAATGATTACATAGGACCCTGAGAGCACAGTGGAAATATAATGTACTAAGAACATCCTCAGGAGCTGGAGAATAGTGCCTTGGGAATATAAGCCTATAGGAAGGTAGGGCCCTGAGAACATAGCACACTTAGACCAAAGTGCTCTGGGAACATAGGGTTCTGACGATATAGGCTCCTGAGTACATAGTGTCCTAGTAACATAGAACACTTAAGAACCTAATGCACAATAAAGATTAGGGCCCTGCAGAGCACAAAGCTCATGAAGTCTTGTGAAATCGTTCAGTTTGACAGATTCTTGATTAAACTTACAGCTCACGGAAATCAAAACTCAAAACTCCAGTATCTCAAAATATTCGAATAAAGAATTTATAATACAGAAATTTCGACCTGAGAAGATTCTAATCAGATAATTAACTAATTAACTCCAAACACCTGTGAAGCTTTCCTGAGGCTTTAATCTCTCGGTCTGGTTCAGTACACACACACAATCACGGGGAAGATGAAAGTAAACGTTGCGTTTCATTTGGAAATCAAGGTTCCAGAGTCTGGAGGAAGAGTGGAGAGGAACAGAACCCAAGCTGCTTGAAGTCCAGTGTGAAGTTTCCACAGTCAGTGATGATTTGGGTTGCCATGTCATCTCCTGGTGTTGGTCCAGTGTGTTTTCTCGAGTCGAGAGTCGATGCAGCGTCTACCAGGAGATTTTAGAGCACTTCATGCTTCATCTGCTGACGAGCTTTATGGAGATGCTGATTTCCTTCTCCAGCAGGACTCTGCACCTGCCCACAGTGCCAAAACTTCTAGTAACCGCTTTACTGACCGTGGTATTACTGTGCTCCATCGTCCAGCCGACTCGCCTGACCCGAACCCCATAGAGAATCTACGAGAGATACCAGACCCGACAATACAGACGAGCTGAAGACCGCTATCAAAGCGACCTGGACTTCCAGAACACCTCAGCAGTGCCACAGGCTGATCGCCTCCATGCCACGCCGCACTGATGCAGTCATTCCTCCACAAGGATTAAAACCCTGACCGAGTATCAGCGCATAAATTAACATCCTTTTCACAAGGTCCACATTTCTGTATTATATATATATATATATATATATATATATATATATATATATATATATATATATATATATATATATATATTTCAATTAAAAACAAGGTTGTTGAAGTTATTGATAACAATAAACTAATGCTAATGCGATGGTTCATAGCTTCCAGGAAAAGGCTAATCATGCTAATAATCCATGCTAGGACTAGCCACATTTAGCCATGCTAGCACGTTAACAAATGAAAATAGAGGTTTGTATGAGATTGTGACGAGGTCACTGCACTCGGTGCAAGTCGTACATCAGTGGTTTAGCCAAAACAGTGGCTAATCTAATTATATTAGCATGGCTACGTCCTGACAGGAAAAACACAATCGTTTCTTTCCACCTCCTCTTTCTTCTCCAGGGCTCGTTCTCTCTCTCTCTCTCTCTCTCTCTCTCTCTCCCTCTCCCTCTCTCCCTCTCTCTATCCATCCTCTCCAGGAGAGAGAGATTTTGAGCGTGCACTTCTCAGCTCATCGGAGTGTAAAATTGAACGTTCTTCAGGCAGATGGAGAAATGAAACCTGGCAGGTCTGAAGTGTTAACCTTGAGATTAACCGAGAGAAACGCACACACACACACACACACACACACACGTCTTCCGCAGTCGCAGCTCATTTCAAGCCTTCTGTGTTAGAAAATCGATTACGTAATCGCTCATAAATCGTGGTGCGGCCTCGCGAAACACGCTAGAAAGCAGAACCCGGGATTAAAAACTCATTTATTTATGTAAATATTTAGCTAAGCTTCACCTTATCACCCTTATTGTGTGTATTTTTTAATTGCCTTCATTTCATGCCTCAGCTTCATTTTTAAAAAAAATATTTTTTCAATTCCTTTTCGAACGCAGCCACCTTGATATTTTATTAGCATAAAAAAATAATTTAATCTTGGTGCTGTCAAATGCTGCTGTTTTTTTTTTTAAAACATTTTTTATTTTATTTTATTTTATCAACGTCACTTGTATTATCTTTAAAGTTTTATAGTCTGTGCAAGTTGTTTTTCATTTTAAAAAACAAAAATTAAAACGCAAGGAAACAGATTTTATTTCATATTTGTGATTTCGTGACATAATTTTCCCCCAAAATAAATAAATAAATAAATAAAAATTTATTGTTAAAAGGAGAAATACGAGACCCTTTCATCTTTTTAAAATTATTTTGGACATCTTGTTCGCGTATAGTTTTACATTTCATTTTGAAATGAAATGAAAAACAAACGAATGCAACATAAACCAGAGCGTTGTAATATATAAGACATGGCATTAGGCTAACACCGAACTGCCAAAGTGCTCTGTCATGTATTTAGCATATAGCATAGTGTACATAGTTAGCAAAGAATAACAAGCTGTTAGCTTAGCGCTCTGTAACCGCTCGGAAGTAAAAACTCTGAAACACCTCAAACTGCGTTAAAATATAAAACAGCATTACGTACAAAAAACATTACCATGCTCCATACACATCGATCATGTGACGCTAGCAATATCATAAGTTTACACAGACAACGTGTGATTAGCAGCAGCCAGCTAGCTAGCTACCGCTACAGCTAAAAACACTCGCCTAATGACATGAGATCGACCCTGCTCTGTAAATTATGGAAACGTAGTCAAATTATTCATCAACATTTCTTAATATGGCTAGCAATAGATGCTATTTGTAATTACAGTGTAAATTTTGTTGTTCTGAGTTTTTTTCCAACATATCTGAGGTAAATGTCGAAGTTCCGGATGTTTCTGTCGCATTTCTGCAGTCACTGTGTCTTTAGAAAAGGCTTAACAGCTACATTCTAGCTAAATAAACTGTTAGTCATTAGCTAGATTTATACTTGATGTCTTGTCTGTATTTCCCAGTTGCCTAGCAACAGTGTTCTCACAACTGTAATGACTGAAACAGAGAGTGTGCTATTTGTTCAATTTGTTTGTTTGTGCTAGTTTATACCGGTTTATACAGGTTTATACCGGTTTATCGCTGTTCATCTGGTCTATTCCAGCTTGTGCTGGTTAATGCCATGTTATATTTTATACCTGTTCATTAGGCCTGTATCAGACCTGATTGTGCTAGTTTGAGCCAGTTCAGCATGGCTAGTTTTAGTCTGCACATGCTAGCTGACTAGCATAAGGTTTTTGCTCTGGCTGTTTTCTTGCCTGCAGCCATCGTACTTTCTGCTGGTCTAAGCTGTTCTTTCAGCATGGAGAGAGAAACAGGAAGGTGAGGGAATGAAAGAAAGAAAAGGGAAGGAGGGAGGACGGAGAGCGGGAGGGAGGGATGGAGCTTGTTTTTCATTCGGTTAGCTTGACAGCGCTGCTGCACACGCACTGACACTGCAGGGAGGGAAATTGCCCCTCTTCATTAGAGCTGACAAATCTTCCAGCTTTTCTTCACCTTGCCTGTTTCTCTCTCTCTCTCTCTGTCTTTCACTCTGTTTCTTTCCAGAAGTGCTAACAACAGAGCTAACACTGAATAAAGCTAGCAGCAGGCAGTCAGCGTGATGCTAATGCTAACTGACCTCCCTCCATTTCCCCCTCATTTTCTACAGATTTTGTCGAAGCACAGGGTTAACGATGAATAAAAGCTAGCTCGAGCTGGAGCCAGTTAGCGTGATGTTAATGCTTACTTCCTGGAAACTAGCTGAGCATTCCAACATGGCACTTTTGTTCTTAGATATTCCCAAAAATATTTTTAAGGATTTTTTAATAAAAAAAAAAAATTAAGGCAAATGACAACCACAGGGTTGACAACGAATAAAATCTACTGGGCATCTTAATGGCTAAAGCGCTACATCACCCAGAACATGCTAACAACACTACAATGAGGAAAAGCTAATAGGCAGCAGTTAGCATGATGCTGATGCTAATTCTAACACCTTAACAGCTTTTATTTATTTATTTATTTATTTACATTAGTAACACTGTTATTTCACATTTTCAGAAACTTCCATGGTTTTCCACAGCTAATTCCTCATTACTCATAACGACAATGCTAATACTGTGAACAAGCTAGTATGAGTCAATTAACATGATGCTAATGTGATGCTAACACCGACATACCAAGCGAGTCTATTCGTTTATTCATTGTTTGTATTTTAAATGATCCCCCCCCCCTTTATACTTTATATATAAATGTTAAAGATAATTTAAGCGCAGCATATCGAGCCATTCAATGAGTTAGCATCTTTGGTAGAAGCCGATGTTTTCTTCTATTTTGCTTACGCTCTCTTGTTCACAAATGACACCACAAAACACCATATATGGTTAATCCCGATTTCACAATTTGAGAATGTTAGCAAAACATGCTGCCTGACTAGCGGCCTTAGCAGTAGCTACACATTACAGACTCTCTCCTCTAAGCACATCAAACACATTTACACTCCTTTTTATCATAATATTTTGTTCATTCTGATTATATAAAAAGTAGCTAGCTATCGCTAGGTTAGTGTTTCTTCTCTAAACACAGCAAACATTTGTAAAATTGACATTAACATAAAAGCAAGAATGAACACGGTTACTGCTAGTAAAGAGCATTAGCGAAACAAAAAGCTAGCACTATTAGCTCTATTTGGGTGAATCAGATGTTTTCTTTCTCTGCTTTGAACACAACAAACACAAATTTAACACTTTAGCATCATATATACTTACATTTAATTTTATTATGAGCTACTAATTCAGTCATGTTAGCAGAATGTTAGCAAAACAAAAGTATTTTTTAAATAGCAAGATCTATTAGCATATCAGTGTATTTTTATAACACACTGAAGACATTTTGCACTTTTCTTCCTTGCTGTATCTCGCTATTTCTCAAGGCTAATTAGAGAATGCTAGCAAAACAAAAAGCTTGCACTATTAACACCTACAGGTGAACTGGAAGTTTTTCTACGTATTCCTGAGTCTCTGCTCCGAACACGATAAAGAAACTTTAACACTTTATACTTAATTCTATACAGAGATGCTAATATCAATGCTATTACAGATGGTTAGCGAAACACATATTAGCATATCTAGAGTGAAGAAGATATTTTTGTTGATAATTTCCTGTACTCTCTCCTCTAAACAATGTGAAGACAATTTACACATTAAACAAAAAATTAGACTTAGGTCTAATTTAATTTCGAGAAGTTCTCTGATGAGAGAATGCTAGCAAAACAAACTAGCGTTATTAGCATTTTTGGGTGAGCGAGACATTTTTAAATGTCTTATATATCTCAAATATTCTCCTTTATGTAATATTTAATACAGTGAACACATTTAGTAGTTTCACGCTAGTGCTTTAATATCATATAGGGCTAATTGTTTTTTATTAATGAGTACTTAAGGGACTGTTACGGAATCGGATGTTTTACTGACTGAACGCGTTAGCATCGTAGCTGGTTAACTCTGCTTGTACATACTCACTGCTATTAGAGAATAATAGAAAGACAAAAGAGCAGCATTTTTCCCCCAGCTAGCGGCTAAGCGCAGGCCCCGATGCTGCATTAAGAGTGCCGCAGTGGAATTTTCTCCACGAAAGATTAGTCAGGTTAAAAATGCGCGTTGGTGCGGTGGGATCGCTGGCCCCCTCTGGGCTCGCACGCTATCATCTACAGCAAAATGACTTCGGTAATGAAGAAGTCAGGCCCATAAATTCTCCCCTCCCGCCTCAACAGCTAGTAAAAATTCCCTTTAAAAAATTCATAGCGCAATTTCGCTCAAATCCCTCCTAGCGAGCACAATTATGGAACTTTCATCTCAATTGATTTATGTGGAGGGGGCCGGTGTGGGGGCTGGAGGGGGCGGCGCGGGGCCACGGCCCAACACTAAATCATTGTTTTTAAGGAGAACAACCACGATTAAACAGCAGCACCGCCTGCCTCAGACTTTACAGATGAGTTTGTGTCTGTGAGTGTGTGTGTGTGTGTGTGTGTGTGTGTGTGTCTGAGATTAATAACACTAATTGAATTATGCAGTGTTCCTCCGTGTCCTGAGATTCAGGGTCATAATCGCTCATAACGGCTCGCTTCAGTGGAGCTCGACATTCACAAATCAAATCCAGCGGCCGAGACGATTATAATGAAGACACGAAAAAATAAAAGACAGAGAGAGAGAGAGAGATGCACTAAATGTGAAAGAGACTAAAAGAGAGAGACAAAGAGAGAGATGGACAGACAGACGTAGACAGAGAGAGAGAGACGGAGGGAGGGAGAGAGTGAGGGATGGAAACTAAAAGAGAGATATAGAGGGAAAGAGAGAAATGTTAGAGAGAGAGATAGAGAGAGAGACTAAAAGAGAGATACAGAGAGCGATAGATAGAAGGAGGGAGAGAGAGATGGAGAGAGAAAGTAAGAGAGAAACTAAAAGAGAGATGCAGAGAGAGAGACTAAAAGAGAGATGCAGAGAGAGAGAGATACAGAGAGAGAGAGAGCGATGGAGAGAGAGAGATGGAGAGAGAAACTAAGAGAGTCTAAAAGAGAGATACAGAGAGAGAGAGAGAGAGAGTAAGAGAGAGAGAGTGAGAGAGATAGAGAGATTGAGTGAGAGAGAGCGTGAGAGAGAGAGATTGAATGAGAGAGAGAGTGAGAGAGAGAGAGTGAGTGAGAGAGATAGAGAGATTGAATGAGAGAGAGAGTGAGGGAGAGAGAGAGATGCTGTTCTTCCACACATTCTGCAAAAAACCCCTGAAAAGAAACAAATAAACAGATAAAGATGACGGATGATGTGAAATTAGCAGAAAAGCAGCTCCGTCCTCCATCATCGGCTCGCTCCCTGTCGAGCGTCGTGTTTCATTTAGCTCCAAATATTTCCTCGGTGTGAAAAGAGATTTATCATAAACGGCAGACGCATTTACAGAAACACAGGAACACATTACCGAAGCGACGTCTTCACTGGTGCTTCAGAAAAAATCTTAAAAAACAACAACAACAAGCGCACATCTGGCTGAAGTGGAAGTTAATTTGATTAAACTTCCTGCCGTAATTGGCTCCGTTTCCTGCCCGGCGAACACACAGTCGGCGATGCGGCGCTGAGAACTCAATCAAGCTGCGTTACGTTTCTATCTGATAAAAACGTAATTGATTGGAAAGCAGACAGGATGTGTGAGGAGATGAGTGCGGGGTCTCAGCGGGGAACAGAACGGGCCTACAGGGAGCTCATTAAACCTCCGAATCGCTCAGAATTAACGAGCTGACACCGAGGAACAGCCGCGTATCACATCACATCCACATCTGTAGCTACATCACATCACATCCACATCTGTATCTACACCACATCACATCCACATCTGTGTCTACACCACATCACATCTGTGTCTACACCACATCACATCCACATCTGTGTCTACACCACATCACATCTGTATCTACATCACATCCACATCTGTATCTACATCACATCTGTATTTACATTACATCCACATCTGTATCTATATCACATGCACATCTGTATCTACATCACATCTGTATCTACACCACATCCCATCCACATCTGTAGCTACATCGCATTCACACGTACACATATGAACACACATGAACACACATCCACAACTGTTTCCAAATCACATCTGTATCCACATCATATCTACTGCTTATTACAATTTATAAATATTTAATAGTGTTTACACCACGGAGCTGCTGAGTTCTGAATCCTGGACTGTGATTGGTCAGAAGGTGGTGATTAGTTCTCTAGAACAGCGGCTCTGACTGTAGCGCAGGTTTATATTAACACGCTCGTTCTGATACGTTATCGTTTCCATAGTAACGGCTCGTTCACAGGGACGTGTACAGCGCATGCTCATACACTCATAAACGGTGTAAAAAAATCACTGATATGAAGTTTTCTGTGAGGAGAAATGTGTTTATGTAACGTATATGGAAGGAGTCTCCAGTGTCAGCGCTGTATAACAGGCAGAGGTGAAGCTGTAACTAAGTTTCCCACATCATCGTCACTTCTTTACTGTTTCTCACTAACACACAACAAGAGGGAATAAAGAGAGAGAATAAAGAGCGAGAGGATAGAGAGAGGATAGAGAGAGGGGATAGAGAGAGAGGATAGAGAGAGGATAGAGAGAGGGGATAGAGAGAGAGGATAGAGAGAGAGGATAGAGAGAGGGGATAGAGAGAGAGGATAGAGAGAGGATAGAGAGAGGGGATAGAGAGAGAGGATAGAGAGAGGATAGAGAGAGGGGATAGAGAGAGAGGATAGAGAGAGGATAGAGAGAGGGGATAGAGAGAGAGGATAGAGAGAGGGGATAGAGAGAGAGGATAGAGAGAGGATAGAGAGAGGGGATAGAGAGAGGATAGAGAGAGGATAGAGAGAGGATAGAGAGAGAGGATAGAGAGAGGATAGAGAGAGGATAGAGAGAGAGGATAGAGAGAGGGATGGTGAGGGAACAAGTGTTTATAGCTGCTATAACGTAAGCGAGAACAGGAACTAATGCTTCACCGACGCTCCACAACATTAAATGTAACTAGAAATGGACAGAAAGTATGACGTGCGGTTCTCTCTCGTCACTCCGTCTCAGTATTTTACTGTAACAGCTT
This sequence comes from Ictalurus furcatus, assembly GCF_023375685.1. Classification (NCBI taxonomy): domain Eukaryota; kingdom Metazoa; phylum Chordata; class Actinopteri; order Siluriformes; family Ictaluridae; genus Ictalurus; species Ictalurus furcatus. Next base: position 20,808,356 of record NC_071276.1, on the reverse strand, counting down.
CTTCTTTCTGGTTGCTTGGACTGTCTTGTTATCGATGCTCAGGACCATCGCATGCGTTTATGCTAGTTTGCTAATGTAAAGCTATCACATGGATCCTGCTCCAGAGTGTGTGCTGCTCAGTTTCTAAAAGAAGCACGTTCACTTTTAAACCTCAGGTCTCACACGCTGCAATGTGATCTCTCCTTCCCTCCGGAGGACGCGTCTCATTTCCTGGCTGCCTCTGACCGCAGTGCCCTGGAGCTTTAGCGCTGTCGCTGACTCGCTAACGGCTAACGCGGCCTCGGCGGAGGAGATAAAGACGTCACGAGTCAGGAGAGAGCGACTCACACAACCCCGGAGGATTTAATCTCCCTCTGTCCTTCTCCTGGGACCCCTCCCCCGCCCCCCCCCCCTCCCTCTCTCTCTCCTCTCACTCTATCTTTACTGCTCTTTCCATCCTTCCCTCAGATCTCTCTCTCTCTCTCTCTCTGGAGATATTTGATCCCGTGAGTTCCCAGCACGCGCTGATCGTTCGCAGCCTCGATGAAACAGGAGCAGGATTTTTTTTTAAAAAAACAGACAGAAAGAAAAACGAGGGCAGAGGAACTGCAGGTAGCGGAGAGTGACAGAGATTCCCTCTGGAGCTTTGGCCTCAATTCAGCAAGCCACCAGGGCAGCATCACACACACACACACACACACACACACACACACACACACACACACACACACTTAAAAACAACATGGCTAGTGCACTTCAAACACTTCAAAGAAAAGAGAAATATACCTGATTTTATCTTTTACTTCTATTTAAATAATCTTAATGAGATTTATTCTAACATAAACACAGACAATGTTTTTCCATCGCACTCGCGCACACACACACACACACACACACACACACACACACACACACACACACACACACACTGGATTCACATTTGTCTGACTAGCCGTTTAGTTCAGCACATAAATTAGTCACAGAACAGTTTAACAAAAACATTGAAAACGTGAACAACAAACCCCTCGGTGACGTTACATCATCAACACAACAAACCCCTCGGTGGCGTTACATCATCAACACAACAAACCCCTCGGTGACGTTACATCATCAACACAACAAACCCCTCGGTGACGTTACATCATCAACACAACAAACCCCTCGGTGACGTTACATCATCAACACAACAAACCCCTCGGTGACGTTACATCATCAACACAACAAACCCCTCGGTGACGTTACATCATCAACACAACAAACCCCTCGGTGACGTTACATCATCAACACAACAAACCCCTCGGTGACGTTACATCATCAACACAACAAACCCCTCGGTGACGCTACATCATCAACACAACAAACCCCTCGGTGACGTTACATCATCAACACAACAAACCCCTCGGTGACGTTACATCATCAACACAACAAACCCCTCGGTGACGTTACATCATCAACACAACAAACCCCTCGGTGACGTTACATCATCAACACAACAAACCCCTCGGTGACGTTACATCATCAACACAACAAACCCCTCGGTGACGTTACATCATCAACACAACAAACCCCTCGGTGACGTTACATCATCAACACAACAAACCCCTCGGTGACGTTACATCATCAACACAACAAACCCCTCGGTGACGTTACATCATCAACACAACAAACCCCTCGGTGACGTTACATCATCAACACAACAAACCCCTCGGTGACGTTACATCATCAACACAACAAACCCCTCGGTGACGTTACATCATCAACACAACAAACCCCTCGGTGACGCCACGCCAGATTTAACCAAACAACACAAACAAGCATTTTCCTTCACTTACGGTGTAAAAATATTGATTTTTATTACGAACAAATTAAGTAACGAAAATTCGGCTGTTGATTTTTTTTTTTGGTCCAAAATTTCTGACACTGACAAAAAAATGTTTTGTCGGTCATGTGTAGTCACAAAGGCGCGAAATCGTCCTCCAGCGAGAGCGTCATCGTATTAAACCGTCCAAGACGATCGATTTATGATTTTATGAACAAAAGTGATGGCCGTGATAAACATGTTTGAGGCGAGAGAGGACTCGGCAAAGTCAGAGCTCACGCTAGTTCCAACCCTTCGTTCACTCGTACGTCTTTATCAGCCAATCGGAGTGGAGGTGGGCGGGCCGTTCAGCAGTTCAGAGGTTTTGGTTTCTGAGACAACTCTCGCATTCTGTCCCAGCCGGAGAAACGTTCTGCGAACGCTCCAAACGTGTAGAAGCATAAATCCGGTTTTTAGCAAACGCTTCCAGTTCAAAAAACGAAGAAATTTGAGATGTCGTGCGATGAAACAGAGCAGCTACGACTAAACCGTGAGAGAATCGCTTGAATACGGAGGTAATGGAGTTTCTCTACGTGAAACCAAATGCGGAGACAAACTAACGCTGCCGTTTTATTCCCTTTACATATCCTACAATGGTTTTTTAACTGATGGATAAATGCAGTAAACGAAACCGCGAGGTTAAAGACCTTCACTCTGTTCGACTTTCTTCCTGACGATGCCATCTTTTATACATCTTAAACTTTTAATAACACTTAAACGATGACGTCATTTCCTTTACTGTCGTCATGGCGACCGTTCAAGTAGCCGCTCAACCTCATCTGTAACCGTGTAATAGCTAAACACTGTTGACCAATCAGCGACATTTAGTACGCAGAGCTCCTCCCACAATACTTCCTGAAAAGTCTGCAGAAAAGTAGCAACTAAAAGCGTCCTGGTTCCTCAGCTGGGAATGCAGTTCCTGGTTTCTTGAAAAAGGTTCCTGTGTTGTGAGCTGGTTCATGGGCATGAGGATGGAAGAACAGCAGGAGGGAGAGAGAAATACTAAAAAATAAAAGCTACCAGTAGAGGAGTGGAGCGAGACTGAGGGAGGGAAACGGTTAAAAATATCTCCGGCTGTGACCGAAACGCGAGAAAACCACAAGACCCGGCGAGCGATAGCGTCAGATCAGTCATGAGACACTCAGGCAGCCTGAGCATGACAAGTTCCTGTAAATTACCCGAATTAAAATTAGATACGACCCGAAACGCACTAACGTTTTAATCAGCAGCCACATGGTGGAACTTTCTCAAACAAATAAGACACGTTATGTAAGAAATCCATCTCCTGATTCTTCCAAAACAAGTGGAGGTGAAGATACAGGGTGTAACATTCGAATGAAGATGAACAACGACATCTGAAACCGAAGCGTACGTTCCTCAGTGTCTCGTCAGGTTCCTCAGCATCTCGTCAGGTCCCTCGGCTGTCTCGTCAGGTTCCTCGGCGTCTCGTCAGGTTCCTCGGCGTCTCGTCAGGTTCCTCGGCATCTCGTCAGATCCCCCGGCTGTCTCGTCAGGTCCCTCGGCGTCTCGTCAGGTCCCTCGGCGTCTCGTCAGGTTCCTCGGGGTCTCGTCAGGTTTTACACCAACGCCGCAGGATTATAGATTTTAAAATCCCCAACCGCTCTTCCCTTCACCGCACCGATGGTCGAGCGATCGGAAACGGAGCCCCGAGTCCTCGCCGTGTTCAGGATTTCCTCCTGAGGGCATCTCAGAGTGGAAATGAGACCGTTCTGGTTCCTGCTGTTCCAACATGACCTGAACATCTCCGTTACGTGCTGCGTTTAAACCTGACCACGTCACACATTAAACATTTCATTTCAGGTTTAGATTCCTGACATTTTTCCCCAATATTACACCAAGATTTCTCAAGCGTTGTCAGCTACACCAGAATTCCTGAACAAGTTCATGTTCTGTTCTTGTCTGCTGGTGTGATATGAAGCACAACTCTGTAACTGTGTAATGGTTAAACACAGGCTTTTAAACATCAACAACCTTCAGCATGCAAAGCTCCACCACTAATTTCATACAAGTTCCTGGTCTGCAGAGAAGTACCAGCTCGTAAAGAAGATTCAGGAACTAAAAATATCCAGTCGGAACCTGCTCCTGGAAAAGTTCCTAAGTTCATGAAACGTTTCTTGCGATGGAAATGCACTCAAATGATCTGCTTTGCAAAATAAACCAACTCCTGAGTTCCTGAAAAAAGCTCCTGAGTCCACCAAAAGGTTCTTGCAGTGGAAATCCACCAAGAGTTCCACAGTTCCTGAAAATGCTCCTGTGGTGGAAATTGACCTAAAACTCCTGGATTCCAGAAACAACTAAGGAAAAAGTTCTCGTAGTGGAAACGTGTCTTGGGTTTCTGAAAAAGTTCTTGAATTCCTTTAACAAGTACATGAAAAGGGTTCTTGGAGTGGAAATACACCCAAAGTGGATACATTTATCAATGTAAAATGTATATCTGGAATTTATATATTTCTGTAAAGCTGCTTTATTAAAAAAATGTAAAGTTCTACAGTTACAGAAAAAAGTTCCTAAGTTCCTGAAAAGGTTCTTGCAGCAGGAACATGCTTAAAACTCTTGGCTCACTACGAAAATTCTTGAGTTCCTGAAAAAGTTGACAGAATTCCTGAAAATTATGCCTTTTGATTCCCTACAAAGGTTCCTCAGAAGGTTCCCGTTGTGGACCCTGTCAGTATAAACAACTTCACGTCTATGTGCTAGCTAGCTAAATCATTAGCATAATTTACAGAAAAAGCGAGAAGGCCTCCGTTCTTTTGCCGTCCATGTACCCTTGTTGCCTAGCAACAGTGTTCTCTCGACTTTACCCGCTTAAACAGCGAGAGATTTGAGTGATATTTCTCATCGAACACATAAATTATGGCTTGAGCACAGATTTCTGTTCCAGGATTCTGTAAACGCTGTGATGTGGGACGCTGTATTAGACCGAGCATCGCTCTGATCTCACACTTTTCTTTTGCTGAAGAAACGAAATGCTGGTGAACTTTACGGCTCACGCCCTCGCGCAGTCGCACAGGAAGTGATGATGAGATTCAGGCTGCGGTCGGGCGTTTATGAAACTGCGATATGTTCAGAAAATGTGGTGTTGAGTCAGAACTGAAGTAATCACCCCGCTCACCTGAAACCTAAATCTCACCAGGAACACACACACTCACACACACCCGCACACGCACACACACGCACACGCATACACACGCGCACACACATTCACACGCACACACACGAGACCTTTATTGACTGTGAAGGTGTGAACAGGAGTTTCGGCTCGGTGCGGTTTTTACGCCTTCTCACAGACGCACATTTTCACACCTCGACACTTCTGTGATACAAAAGATACAAACAGAACAAAACGGACGACGTTCAATAAAAAATCTGACGCTAAACGTCAGCGGGGGAAAAAAGTGCTTTCTGTGTCCTGCACACGTACAAACTTTAGAATTCTTAAAGGTTCTCTGCTTGTTCCTCCGGAGGAACCTTTAAAAGTTCTATAAAGAACCCTGCAACAGAGGGTCCCCCTGTTAGAAACAGCTCCAAGCAGAACCCTTTAGGGAACTTTCGTGTGGAGGGAAGTCGTGATAATCGCGTTAAACTGCGATCACTGCAAAGATGTTTGTCATTGACGAGCGTAGCTTCCCCCCGCGGTATAAAATAGCACTCGATCCAGCGCGCCGGGTTTCCACAATCAACTCGAAGCAGCCTCTTATTTATGTATGTATGTATGTATGTATGTATGTACGTATGTATGTACGTATGTATGTATGTATTTTCCACCGCTGGGATTGTGGAGTAAAACTCTATCTGCTGCTGAGAGTTGACGAGACGTGAAAAAGAGGTATTTTATTAGTTTAATGACGTTTGATTAGCGTCCGAACTCGGAGGATGAAGGGGTCGAGTGCAATTTCATTTCTGGATCTGAAGAAAGAAGAAAAAAAAGGAAGATGAAGCTTTCTATAAGTGTAACCTGAGAAATAAGGAAATATTTCAAAACAATGGGCGGGTCGTAACAGTGGGCTCGCAGGGCGGCTAGCAGGTCTTTCAGAAACAAAAAGGGAACCGATAAAGCTTTTATTTTTGGCGTGCACGTCCACTTTTTTGCAGATAAACGTTTTAAAGAGGATTATTTCGTTTTTTGTTGAAAAATGAATAAAAACAATGAATGGAGTGGATTATTTAGTCTGTGGTTATTTTTTGACTAAAAGGCATTCGGAGGAGAAGTGGAGGAGGCTTTCGCACGGCGGTTTAATCCCAAACTGATTACGGTTTGCATGAAGACGTGGTCATGTGAACGCTGTCGTGCGGACCAGGACGAGCACCGCGCCACCGAACCCGAGACTTCCTGTAGGATGGGATATGATGTACAGTTTCACGGTCCAGTTATTAATAGACTAGAATAGATTTTAGTCTCCCACTGCTTAAAAAAAAGCCCCAAACATCTAATTTGATGTGTTTTTTCATGTCACAAACTAGTGCACGAGGACATCCAGGACATCATTTTACACACCGGGGGAAGTGTGCTATTTTAACTCAGTCCACAACTTTGTTTGGCTGCTTGCGTGACCTGCACGTATTTTGTAGGCGTGGCCAAAATCACAGGCTGTTGCTTTAAGACACACTGTATAGTAACGTCTACTAATAACGGTCTGTACTGAAGGGAGATGAAGAGCGGTTAACGTGGAGACGCTGGGGCAGGGGTGGGGCAGGGGTTAAAGACTCTGGGTTACTGATCAGAAGGTCAGGAGTTCAAACCCCAGTTGGGCCCTTGAGCGAGGCCCTTAACCCTCAACTGCTCAGATATATGAATGAGATTAATGTAAGTCGCTCTGCCAAACGTTGTAAAATGTGATGACGTGACGAAGGCTTGAGAGACGGTGTGTAAAATGACATCGTCATATCGTTCCCCTTAACGATCGCTGATTGACGGTAGTTTCACCTGTGGGGAGATCGGGGTGGGGCCAGACATCTGTAACGTGTAATTACTGTTATTACAGCATAAAATACCGGAAGCTGGTTAAGAGTCGGCTGTAGCTGCTAGTCGCTAGCTTTTAGTCCCATTTTTAAAAGGAATTATGCGAGGAATACTGCAGGGACCCTGAAATCAGGACTGTAAATAAGTGTAAAGGGTTATTATGGTCTGTAAATAAGTGTAAAGGGTTATTATGGAGTGTAAATAAGCGTAAAGGGTTATTATGGTCTGTAAATAAGTGTAAAGGGTTATTATGGTCTGTAAATAAGTGTAAAGGGTTATTATGGTCTGTAAATAAGTGTAAAGGGTTATTATGGTCTGTAAATAAGTGTAAAGGGTTATTATGGAGTGTAAATAAGCGTAAAGGGTTATTATGGTCTGTAAATAAGCGTAAAGGGTTATTATGGTCTGTAAATAAGCGTAAAGGGTTATTATGGTCTGTAAATAAGTGTAAAGGGTTATTATGGTCTGTAAATAAGCGTAAAGGGTTATTATGGTCTGTAAATAAGTGTAAAGGGTTATTATGGAGTGTAAATAAGTGTAAAGGGTTATTATGGTCTGTAAATAAGTGTAAAGGGTTATTATGGTCTGTAAATAAGTGTAAAGGGTTATTATGGTCTGTAAATAAGTGTAAAGGGTTATTATGGTCTGTAAATAAGTGTAAAGGGTTATTATGGTCTGTAAATAAGTGTAAAGGGTTATTATGGAGTGTAAATAAGTGTAAAGGGTTATTATGGTCTGTAAATAAGCGTAAAGGGTTATTATGGTCTGTAAATAAGTGTAAAGGGTTATTATGGTCTGTAAATAAGCGTAAAGGGTTATTATGGTCTGTAAATAAGTGTAAAGGGTTATTATGGAGTGTAAATAAGTGTAAAGGGTTATTATGGTCTGTAAATAAGTGTAAAGGGTTATTATGGTCTGTAAATAAGTGTAAAGGGTTATTATGGAGTGTAAATAAGTGTAAAGGGTTATTATGGTCTGTAAATAAGTGTAAAGGGTTATTATGGTCTGTAAATAAGTGTAAAGGGTTATTATGGTCTGTAAATAAGTGTAAAGGGTTATTATGGAGTGTAAATAAGTGTAAAGGGTTATTATGGTCTGTAAATAAGCGTAAAGGGTTATTATGGTCTGTAAATAAGTGTAAAGGGTTATTATGGTCTGTAAATAAGCGTAAAGGGTTATTATGGTCTGTAAATAAGTGTAAAGGGTTATTATGGAGTGTAAATAAGTGTAAAGGGTTATTATGGTCTGTAAATAAGTGTAAAGGGTTATTATGGTCTGTAAATAAGTGTAAAGGGTTATTATGGAGTGTAAATAAGTGTAAAGGGTTATTATGGTCTGTAAATAAGTGTAAAGGGTTATTATGGAGTGTAAATAAGCGTAAAGGGTTATTATGGTCTGTAAATAAGTGTAAAGGGTTATTATGGTCTGTAAATAAGTGTAAAGGGTTATTATGGAGTGTAAATAAGTGTAAAGGGTTATTATGGTCTGTAAATAAGTGTAAAGGGTTATTATGGTCTGTAAATAAGTGTAAAGGGTTATTATGGTCTGTAAATAAGTGTAAAGGGTTATTATGGAGTGTAAATAAGTGTAAAGGGTTATTATGGTCTGTAAATAAGTGTAAAGGGTTATTATGGTCTGTAAATAAGTGTAAAGGGTTATTATGGTCTGTAAATAAGTGTAAAGGGTTATTATGGTCTGTAAATAAGTGTAAAGGGTTATTATGGTCTGTAAATAAGTGTAAAGGGTTATTATGGAGTGTAAATAAGTGTAAAGGGTTATTATGGAGTGTAAATAAGTGTAAAGGGTTATTATGGTCTGTAAATAAGTGTAAAGGGTTATTATGGTCTGTAAATAAGTGTAAAGGGTTATTATGGTCTGTAAATAAGTGTAAAGGGTTATTATGGAGTGTAAATAAGTGTAAAGGGTTATTATGGTCTGTAAATAAGTGTAAAGGGTTATTATGGTCTGTAAATAAGCGTAAAGGGTTATTATGGTCTGTAAATAAGCGTAAAGGGTTATTATGGTCTGTAAATAAGTGTAAAGGGTTATTATGGTCTGTAAATAAGTGTAAAGGGTTATTATGGTCTGTAAATAAGTGTAAAGGGTTATTATGGAGTGTAAATAAGTGTAAAGGGTTATTATGGTCTGTAAATAAGTGTAAAGGGTTATTATGGTCTGTAAATAAGTGTAAAGGGTTATTATGGTCTGTAAATAAGTGTAAAGGGTTATTATGGAGTGTAAATAAGTGTAAAGGGTTATTATGGAGTGTAAATAAGTGTAAAGGGTTATTATGGTCTGTAAATAAGTGTAAAGGGTTATTATGGTCTGTAAATAAGTGTAAAGGGTTATTATGGTCTGTAAATAAGTGTAAAGGGTTATTATGGAGTGTAAATAAGTGTAAAGGGTTATTATGGTCTGTAAATAAGTGTAAAGGGTTATTATGGTCTGTAAATAAGCGTAAAGGGTTATTATGGAGTGTAAATAAGTGTAAAGGGTTACTATGGTCTGTAAATAAGCGTAAAGGGTTATTATGGAGTGTAAATGAATGATATAAAGTAGACGTGTAGTGTACTGTAGGAACAGCTGTGCTGGAAGCCAGAGGAACACTGACTCGTTTACCGCTCAAACAGGAAACACAAACACTGCGCTGATTAGTGATTACACACCACTTCCTGTGGTGAGAAATCATTGACCAGGTTTAAAAGCAGAAGTGTGAATAAGATCAGGATTGTTTATCACCACGGCGATGAAGAGAAGAAACAGCCGTACGGAAAACTCCGGAACACTGAACAGAGCGAGTGGAGTTCCTGAACTGAACTAGTGTGTGTGCGTGTGTGTGTGATTATAGGTGTGTCTGAGTGAGGAAGAGCTGTGTGTGTGTGTGTGTGTGATATAATTGCACCCTCAGTTTCAGCGGCGCGGTGGGACACGCATCAACTTGAAATTTCGTAATTACAGTAATCACGCGCTCAGCCGAACGCTCAGCTGCTAATGCTCCCCTCACACGCCTAAACACACGGTGCCACTCCACAGCCCGCACGCCAAAAACGCCAAGGCCGCAATTTCGGCGCTCGGTGAAGCTAACGAGCGCTAATGCTACATTGTCCGCCAGGAGAAGATTACAAATTGTCAGTGTCGCTAGCACATTGCGAGTTAGCGAGCGCAGCGGCGGGATTTGGTGTGCCTTCATCACACTTCTCATCTTTCAGCACAGTCCTCTGTATTATCACCAGATAATGGGAGTTAGATTGGTGACGAGAGTATTAAACACGCATCAAAGTCAAAATCTTCATTTGTTCTTTCTCTATTTTTCAGAGTTTTTGTTTTCACAGTACATACATTTATTGTTATTTGCTTAATGTTTAATTTTTTGTTGCTCACACTTGCTATTGTGTAATAATGTAGTGATGTGTATGCCGCAGTTTATATGAAAAACTACAAAGATTAAAGTTAGGATTAGGGCGGAGTTAGTGTTGGTGGTTGGGCGGAGCTAGGGTTCACACCGCTTCTTAAGACTTCATTTAGTTTATGAAATTGATCAAACATGAATTTCTCATGAGATTAGCTTCCTTTAAGCACACATTTCATGAGTGGGTGGGGCTTAGAGCAGGATGTACACCAGCTGGAGTCCTCAGCGTCCTGGCCACGCCCACTCGACAAACTGCAATGATGTGAAATTTGTATTTTATTTTTAATTGCAAAAAAAGAAGGAATCGGTTAATATTTGGAGTATATTTTGCCAGATTTGGCAGAACAGTGACGTGATGCTCTCTCATATTTCCCCAAAACATGACACGATGCTGCCTTCTGAGTGAGTCAGACCAACACTGTTGCCTACCTAGAGAGATTTCTTCTAAGAATGTAAGGGTGTCTGAGATAGCAATATTAAACACACACACACACAGAGTCAGATATCTGAGTAGCAGTGTTGTTGAGTGTTAATTACGGTGTGTAACGGCGGCAGCAGCAGTGTGATAACGTTTTACGGTTCCCTCTAAAGTGAAAGCCATGGAGATTGATGAGGCTCGAGATGCGGCCTGATGAGCCGCTTCAGTCCTTTACTCACCTTCCTTTGTCTTAATGACGGACTAAATTAATTTCCCTCCATAACGCCTCTGAGCCGTGACGGAGTCGAGGCCTCGATTAGCCCGCGCCTCCCTCCTCTCCTCCCTCCATCCATTTTATTATTCACTCTGTACCTCATTCAAAATGGAGCTGCTTCCACGCTGACACACATATAAATACAGCACACACAACAGACACGCGGCATACACGCGACAGACACCCGACAGACACGCGACAGACACCCGACAGACACGCGACAGACTCGCAACAGACACACGGCATACACGCGACAGACACCCGACAGACACGCGACAGACTCGCGACAGACACGCGGCATACACGCGACAGACACCCGACAGACACGCGACAGACTCGCGGCATACACGCGGCATACACGCGACAGACACCCGACAGACACGCGACAGACACGCGGCAGACTCGCAACAGACACGCGGCATACACGCGACAGACACGCGACAGACTCGCGACAGACACGCGGCATACACGCGACAGACTCGCGGCAGACACGCGGCAGACACGCGACAGACACGCGACAGACACGCGGCATACACGCGACAGACACGCGACAGACACGCGGCAGACTCGCGGCAGACTCGCGGCAGACCCGCGGCAGACACCCGGCAGACACCCGGCAGACACGCGGCAGACTCGCGGCAGACTCGCGGAAGACCCGCGAAAGACCCGCGACAGACCCGCGACAGACATGCAACACACAATTCTTGTCATAATTAAGAGGAAGTTAATAAACATCCTACATCTAATGTCCTTTACACATTCCTCAACTTTACTAAGCTGCTGTCTGTCCTCTGACTTCGCTGAAACAACTGCGAATAATTTGTCCTAGGGGTAGCATATATAAAGTGAAAAGCAGTGGGCCTAAAACAGAACCTTGTGGAACACCAAATTTAACCTCGGTATGCGTGGAGAAGTCTCCATTTACATCTACGAACTGATAACGATCGGTCAGATGAGACCTGAGCCAGGAGAGGACTGTTCCCTTAATGCCAACAACATTTTCTAATCTATCAAGGAGAATAGTGTGATCTATAGTATCAAAAGCTGCACTCAGGTCCAGTAACACAAGCAGCGAGACACAACCCTGATCAGAGGTCAGTAGAAGGTCATTTACTACTTTAACTGACGCTGTCTCTGTGCTGTGATGAGGTCTAAATCCTGACTGATACATTTCATGAATGTTGTTCCTGTGTAAGTACGAGCAGAGCTGCTGTGTACAACCTTTTCTAATATCTTGGAGGTGAAGGGGAGATTTGATATCGGTCTATAGCTGGACAGTTGAGAGGGGTCGAGGTCAGGGTTTTAATCAGGGGTTTAATAACTGCTCATTTAAGTGATTTAGGTACACAGCCAGTGCTAAGGGAAGAATTGATTATATTTAGAAGAGGCCATAGACACAACATACACATGGCATCCATACTGTTTCATACAGAACAGCTAGGGCATGAATACCTCATACAGAGTAAACGCCTCAGAAATACAACATGAATGTGATGTCACTGTGAATACGACGTGCACACTGCGTACATACAGGAATAGCTTCTGGTGTTAGGAAATATGTAATGCCACCAAGGAGGCGTGGCCTCTGTGTCAATCTCACTCACTCACTCCCTCACTCCTTCACTCCCTCACTGCTTCACTCCCTCACTCACTGCTTCACTCCCACACACACTCCCTCACTCCCTCACTCACTGCTTCACTCCCTCACTGCTTCACTCCCTCACTCACTGCTTCACTCCCACACACACTCCCTCACTCCCTCACTCACTGCTTCACTCCCTCACTGCTTCACTCCCTCACTCACTCCTTCACTCCCACACACACTCCCTCACTCCCTCACTCACTCACTCACTCCCTCACTCCTTCACTCCCTCACTCACTGCTTCACTCCCTCACTCACTCCTTCACTCCCTCACTGCTTCACTCCCTCACTCACTCCTTCACTCCCTCACTGCTTCACTCCCTCACTCACTCCTTCACTCCCACACACACTCCCTCACTCCCTCACTCACTCACTCACTCCCTCACTCCTTCACTCCCTCACTGCTTCACTCCCTCACTCACTCCTTCACTCCCTCACTCACTCCTTCACTGCTTCACTCCCTCACTCACTCCTTCACTGCTTCACTCCCTCACTCACTCCTTCACTCGCTCACTCACTCCTTCACTCCCTCACTGCTTCACTCCCTCACTGCTTCACTCCCTCACTCACTCCTTCACTCCCACACACACTCCCTCACTCCCTCACTCACTCCCTCACTCCTTCACTCCCTCACTGCTTCACTCCCTCACTCACTCCTTCACTCCCTCACTGCTTCACTCCCTCACTCACTCCTTCACTCCCACACACACTCCCTCACTCACTTCTTCACTCCCTCACTCACTGCTTCACTCCCTCACTGCTTCACTCCCTCACTCACTCCTTCACTCCCACACACACTCCCTCACTGCTTCACTCCCTCACTGCTTCACTCCCTCACTGCTTCACTCCCTCACTCACTGCTTCACTCCCTCACTGCTTCACTCCCTCCCTCACTCCTTCACTCCCTCACTGCTTCACTCCCTCACTCACTCCTTCACTCCCACACACACTCCCTCACTCACTTCTTCACTCCCTCACTCACTGCTTCACTCCCTCACTGCTTCACTCCCTCACTCACTCCTTCACTCCCACACACACTCCCTCACTGCTTCACTCCCTCACTGCTTCACTCCCTCACTGCTTCACTCCCTCACTCACTGCTTCACTCCCTCACTCACTCCTTCACTCCCTCACTGCTTCACTCCCTCCCTCACTGTTTCACTCACTCACTGCTTCACTCCCTCACTGCTTCACTCCCTCACTCACTGCTTCACTCCCTCACTGCTTCACTCCCTCACTCACTGCTTCACTCCCTCACTGCTTCACTCCCTCACTGCTTCACTCCCTCACTCACTGCTTCACTCCCTCACTGCTTCACTCCCTCACTCACTCCTTCACTCCCTCACTGCTTCACTCCCTCCCTCACTGTTTCACTCACTCACTGCTTCACTCCCTCACTCACTGCTTCACTCCCTCACTCACTGCTTCACTCCCTCACTCACTCCTTCACTCCCTCACTGCTTCACTCCCTCACTCACTCCTTCACTCACTCACTCCTTCACTCCCTCACTCACTCCTTCACTCCCTCACTCACTCCTTCACTCCCTCACTGCTTCACTCCCTCACTGCTTCACTCCCTCACTCACTGCTTCACTCCCTCACTCACTCCTTCACTGCTTCACTCCCTCACTCACTCCTTCACTCCCTCACTCACTCCTTCACTCACTCACTGCTTCACTCCCTCACTCACTGCTTCACTCCCTCACTCACTGCTTCACTCCCTCACTGCTTCACT
>NC_071276.1:20774060-20789060 GCF_023375685.1 Ictalurus furcatus | reverse complement strand
GCTGTAGTGTGTAGTAGTGTAGTTTGTTGTAGTGTGTAGTTTGCTGTAGTGTGTAGTAGTGTGTAGTTTGCTGTAGTGTGTAGTTTGCTGTAGTGTGTAGTAGTATAGTTTGCTGTAGTGTGTAATTTGCTGTAGTGTGTAGTAGTGTGTGGTTTGTTGTAGTGTGTAGTAGTATAGTTTGCTGTAGTGTGTAATTTGCTGTAGTGTGTAGTAGTATGTAGTTTGATGTAGTGTGTAGTTTGCTGTAGTGTGTAGTAGTGTGTAGTTTGCTGTAGTGTGTAATTTGCTGTAGTGTGTAGTAGTGTGTAGTTTGCTGTAGTGTGTAGTAGTATAGTTTGCTGTAGTGTGTAATTTGCTGTAGTGTGTAGTAGTATGTAGTTTGATGTAGTGTGTAGTTTGCTGTAGTGTGTAGTAGTGTGTAGTTTGCTGTAGTGTGTAGTAGTAGTATAGTTTGCTGTAGTGTGTAGTAGTGTGTGGTTTGCTGTAGTGTGTAGTTTGCTGTAGTGTGTAGTAGTGTGTAGTTTGCTGTAGTGTGTAGTTTGCTGTAGTGTGTAGTAGTGTGTAGTTTGCTGTAGTGTGTAGTAGTGTGTAGTTTGCTGTAGTGTGTAGTAGTGTGTAGTTTGCTGTAGTGTGTAGTTTGCTGTAGTGTGTAGTAGTGTGTAGTTTGCTGTAGTGTGTAGTTTGCTGTAGTGTGTAGTAGTGTGTAGTTTGCTGTAGTGTGTAGTTTGCTGTAGTGTGTAGTAGTGTGTAGTTTGCTGTAGTGTGTAGTAGTGTGTAGTTTGCTGTAGTGTATAGTTTGCTGTAGTGTGTAGTAGTGTGTAGTTTGCTGTAGTGTGTAGTAGTGTAGTTTGCTGTAGTGTGTAATTTGCTGTAGTGTGTAGTAGTGTGTGGTTTGTTGTAGTGTGGTTTGGGACGGTGCAGCCTGATGGTGCATCACACAGAGCAGTTATTAGCAAAGAGAACACTATAACCCATTACCAAAGGGTTAATTAGCGGTGAACGCGTAAGATAACTTCACTACATAATCCTGACAGTGCCCTCTAGATAACGGAGCGCTAGCGTCTGTGTTGTAGCGTTAGGGACAGAGCCGTGTTTGGTGTTTGGCCGATATTCTAACAAGAACACTAAGTAGGCGTAAGTTTTAGCGTTTGGGACGAAGCAGAAATAATGAGCGCATTGTTCTGTTTTAATGAGTGCCGTAATCCAGCACTCTGTTTCCCCTCGATATCGTTAAGCTCCACTGGAGGACTCAACATACAGGTTTAGCACACACACACACACACACACACACACACACACACAGACACACATGGACAAAGTCACCACCTCATGCCCTTCACCTTCAGCGTGCGAGTGTTGCGAAACTCGGCAGTGATGTGGAGAGAGCACAGGGAGAGCCGGCACGGTAAACAAGTGCAGCCCAAAACAAAGCACTACGCTAATTAGCCAATTAACCAGCAATTAAGCTCCTGGAGACTAATGGCCTGTTGTCTGGCTCGTTAGTGAATCCCGTTAGACTGACAGCTCCGTTAAGCTCTGCCGAGGTGGTGGGGATGGGGATGGGGGGGGCAGAAATGGGCCATCACTCAGACACTGGAATGAAGGACACATTATGATAATTCAGCATTCCTAAAATGTTAAGAGTATTTCATTTTTATTTTTATTTTAATTTAATGGATGTGGCTTAATGAATTTTACGCTCATTAAATAAACAGCTGCATTTATTCCACAACATTTATTTATATTATGCAACAGTGTTTTTACAGGGAGATGTTGTGTATTTTATATAACCATGTGAGAAAATTAACAATAACAAACGCTAATGCTTTAGGCCACACCCCCTACTCGACATTGATGATTTTGGCCACACCACCTACTTGATACTGATGCTTTAGGCCACACCCCCTACTCCCCTACTCAACTTTGATGATTTAGGCCACACCACCTACTTGACTCTAATGCGTTAGGACACACCCCCTACTTGACACTAATGCTTTAGGCCACACCCCCTACTCCCCTACTCAACTTTGATGATTTAAGCCACACCACTTCCTTGATTCTGATGCTTTAGGCCACACCCCCTACTCCCCTACTCAACCTTGATGATTTAGATGACATCACCTACTTGACTCTGATGATTTAGGCCACACCCCCTACTCAACTCTGATTCTTTAGGCCACACCCCCTACAAATGTCCGATGCTTTAGGTCATGTCCCCATCTGAGTCTGATACTTTAGGCCATACCCCTATTTGAGTCTGACAGTTTAGGCCACGCCCCCTCACTTGGGTCTGGTGCTGGTTGTGAAGTAACACCAAACTAACAAGGTGAATTGGCATCATTTCTCCATTTTGTTCATGTTTATAGATAACAGTGTCGTACCGCTAAACTGGAGACCATAAGCTTTCATGACTTATTCGCCACATTAGCCTCAGAGTGACTATATTTCTGATTGGAATGTTGTGTTAAGGGGTGACGTGAAACGTGACGACCCCGATTCACGTTTTGTCTATGGCTTTGCCTGTTAATCTGCCGTATAACTATATGGATAAAAAAAAACCCCAAATGTCAACACACATTAAAAGCGCACAGCTGTCTCCAATTAAAGCTAGCAGATTGTGCTAATATATGCTAATAGAATCTGAGCTAATATTTAACGGCCCCACATTGCCACGGTCTGTTTTCATTCAGAACAAGTGCAATAAGTCGCACAACAGCAAAACACAGGAGCAGGAAGTGAGGAAGCGAACAGTGGGGGGGGGGGGGCGTGTTCCAGACAACGAGAGCAAAACAATCGTTTAAAAAAAAAATAAAAACAACAACAACAAAACAATCAGCTTTATTAGCGTTTGACTAATTTCGTGGATTAATGATCTGCTCTGTGAGGGAATTTCAGTGCTATTAATAATGCATGTGCAGTAATTAGCAGCGTAAATATTTACCCCGAGCCCGATTCCCTGCTTGTCGAGGAACAAAAAAAAAAGAAAAGAAAGAAAATGTGTGCTAATGCTGTTAAATTCATGTGTTTCTGATCAAATTATGGAATAAAAATCATGAAAAAGGCTAAATCTATCTATTAAATTAAATTAGCGGCATGTATAGTGGACATGTTTAGCATTCCAGCCGATCAGAGACCACATTTTCACTTCAGGAAAACACTTACGCTAGCTTTTTCCCCAGTTATTAGCACTGGCATTGGGTGATTCTTATGTCCTGCACCGTATTCAATACTTGATTTAACGCTAGCTAGTGATTTATCTACACTAATGACAACATCTCTGTGTAGCCAGAAAGCTATTTATCTTTAGCTAACATACGCCAGTGATAGCATGAACTAGTTCATTTACTAGCAAGCCAATACTAGAGTGGCCATGATGATTAGCACGTTAATGAGGCTAGCTAGCTAGCCGACAAGTTGAGAAGTGCTCAGGAGTTTCACTGCGCTAGCAAACTTAAAAGCAATCCTGTCCCTTTATTACAACATTACTAACTTGCTCTTACACACGCTTACGATTATTATTTAATACATTTTATAAATTGTAATTTAGCTAATAGGAAACAAAATGCATTATTATTAAAAAATGAGAAAATGCTAATTAAGTAATGCAGTAACGAAGTAGTGTCTTATTTCTGTTTGACTATTAGCTAGTTCATCATTTATAAAATCATCACTAGCTACGTGAAACACCTAGAGAATTCTTAACAAGTTGGCTAACCAGCTAGCCTTGCTAACTTGCTAATCGCACACATGGTCACACACGGGAAATAAGCTAGCTTGTGTTTTAGAAAGTGTCTGTCACAGGAGTAAGTTAGCTTAAAGCTATTTACATCTTAAAATTAAAAAGAGGAGTGTGTTGCCTGTGCTATGCTAATTAGCCCACGCTAATTCACACCTTCTAAACAGTGTCATGCTAGGAAACATGAAAGCCAGAAACATGCTAAAACGAAACATAATATAAGAGAAGTCCTTGTGAGATGAAAAACAGGACAGATGGAACAGAAATGTATAGAAAATATTAATAGTAAAAATATTAAAATTGTAAAAAATCTTTAAAAAAAAAAAAAAGTTCAATCATTACCATGAACTCATTAGCATTAAGACTCCACCATGCTAAAGAAGAACATCATTAGCAGATCCAGTGGAAGGTCTTTTGTCGAGCAGTGTGTTACTTTTGCTAGTCTGCTAATTAGCCTGTGCTAATTAAAACACACCTGCCATGCTAGAGAACATCAAAGTCAGCGAGACAGTACGCTTGTGCGATATGTCGGTGAAGTCCCTGCTCAGAAACGCCAGAACAAGACAGAGAGAGAGAGAGAGAGAGAGAGAGAGAATGAGAGCGAGAGAGAGCGAGAGAGAGAGAGAGAGAGAGAATGAGAGAGAGAGAGAGAGAGAGAGAGGACTAGCGGAGGAGTTCATCCTCAAATCTTGTCATTAGCATTATGACCCCGACATGCTAAAGTTCACATCATTAGCTGGTTCAGAAGGAAGAGCCGTTAAAAACGAGGCGACGTGTTCAGCCAGGGCTACGCTAATGACACACACCATCTGGACACCACCATGCTAGCAAAAGGTTAACGCTAGCAGCAGACTAGCGCAGATTAGAGGAGGAATTCCTGCTGAGGCTAACAGACAAGAGGACAGACAGAGGTTTCAAAAACACACACACTACTGACTGTGGACTGGATAATCTGGAGAGACAGACAGACTGAGAGACAGACAGATCCAGAGACAGACAGACAGAAAGAGAAACAGACAGAGAGACAGACAGACAGATAGAGAGACAGACAAATAGAAAGAGAAACAGAGAGAGAGAGAGAGAGATAGAAAGAGAGACAGATTGGTCAAGAGAAAAAACAGAAAGCCTTCTAAAAATAGTTAATTACAGGAAAAAAGTAATTCAACACACCACACACTACACACAAACACACACACACTACACACCACACACACACACACACACACACACACACCACACACACCACACACACACACACACACACACACACATATTGGTCTAGACCTATAAAGAAGTTTAAACATCACACTCATCAAAATGAAGTTTACATTTCCTCTTCTCTTCCTTATTCTAATCAGCTCTATAGACACAACTGCACACAGACAGACAGGCGATCAGACAGACAGAAAGTGACAGACTGATATAGACAGACAGGCGATCAGACAGACAGAAAGTGACAGACTGATATAGACAGACAGGCGATCAGACAGACAGAAAGTGACAGACTGATATAGACAGACAGGCGATCAGACAGACAGAAAGTGACAGACTGATATAGACAGACAGGCGATCAGACAGACAGAAAGTGATAGACTGATATAGACAGACAGTTAGACAGGTGAGCAGACAGACAGAAAGTCGCACACAGATCAATACAGAGAGACAGAGACCTAGACAGAAAGAACGTGAGCATTTGATTGGTTGTTTAAAATGCTAATATTTTCACACATACTACAGCTAACACGCTAGTTCTATACGCTAGCATGCTAACCTTCCACTAATCCCGGCACTAAAACGGCTAATAAAAGAAAACGATTCTTCTGTCTTCGTCCTCTTCTGTCTTCGTCCTCTTCTGTCTTTTTACTAGTTAATCCGGCTAATCTAATGTAGCTAATCAGTGCTAAGCTAGCTGGCGAGTCGACTACTTGACGGATCTTCAGGAAACGTCTGCTGAAATGTTTTGCTTTTTGTAGCTCATTCGCACAGTACTGTGTCGTCAGCTGTCTGCTCTTTCCTCCAGGACTTCACAGCTCACATGCTACACAATCAAACGCAGGCTTTTAGCTAGCTAGAGGTCTTTCTATTACAGCGACTCCTCTTGCTGCTTCCTCTTGATGTATGCTAATTCCGTTTTAGCCGATTAGCTACCAGGATATTCACCGTACCATGTTTAAAAAAACAAAAAAAACATTTACATTGTCGCTAATCTCTGATGCTAGCTTCGACGACAAAACAATTAGCGGATACACAATATTTTTCCTTTTTTTCCGTCCTCACCCTCCAAGTTAGCACCTTTTCCCCCCCTTTTTACAGAGAAGAGAACAGACGGAGGTGTGAGAGGTTGTGTTACGATCAGGCAGAGCGCGCCGTTCGTTTTCGTCTCCTTTTTTTCGCGCCAAGCTCCTGCCGTGCCGGTTTTGTTGTTACAGCTCGCGCTTTGGCCCCTGATGAATTCCGAAAATGTTAAGATTTGCATTTCAATCTGCTAACTCTCTCCCCACTTTGCTTTTCAGAGCAATAAAAAAAAATTCCTCTGATAAAAAATCGCTTTATCTCTCTCTCTCTCTGTCTCTCTGTTTTCCCCCAGAGCTGAATGAAATGAAACGGGCAGCGCTTTGAAAAAAAACACAGCCCTGCTGCAGCGTAATTGCCGTTTCCCCTCTCCATCATTACTGCGGACGCTTTTGGCGTCCTGTTTACGAGCTAAATAAATAGCCACACAAAACATCTGGAGCTACAAAAGAGGCCTTAAGTGGACTCTTAAAAGGAGCTGAAGAGGAAAATATAGAGCATGAGTGTGCGAGAGCGAGAGAGAGAGAGAGCGAGAGAGAGAGCGAGAGAGAGAGAGAGAGCGAGAGAGAGAGAGAGAGAGAGAGCTCTTTTACTACGAGGCATAAACCCGAATGATGTCAGCAGGGAAAACACTTTAATTACCGTGTCGTTTTTAAGAGCTGGGATCCATTACGGCTCAGAGACACGGGTTTATTTAGACGGCGGTGTAGGGAACACTCTATACTCCTGACCTTGGCCCGCTCGGCTCGTACGTTATTACACGTCGATAAACAGCACGCTCATCTATTTATTTATTTATTTTTCTTCAAGCACGAGCGGCGCTATTCCAGAAAACGCTTCCTGACGCCTTCTCTGTTTTTTCACATCCGCCCACGTCGTGCATATTAATTACACAACCTGAGAAAGGGGGAGGGGCTACACACACCACGGCGCTGTCCAATTCTGGACTCTGATTGGTCAGAAGGTGTTGATTAGTTTTCCACAACAGCAGCTCTGACAGGTTTATATTAACGCGCCCGTTCTGATACACTACGTTATCGTTTCTATAGCAACAGCTCGTTCACGGGGACGTGTACCACGGAGGTTTCGCGTAAACGCATCTTACGGTGGTTTTCTTAACGTTTGTGGAAGGAGTCTCCAGTGTCAGAGGTAAAAAAGCTCTAACGTTAAGTTTATCAACGTCTTCAGGACGGAGGAGTTTAGGCTTTTTTGCAGTTTCCCGGTAACGTGACAATCTAACGAGTTTTGTTTTTCCTTCTTATTAACTTAATACGATGAAATGAAGAGCGAGAATAAAGAGAGAGAGAATAAAGAGAGAGAATAGAGAGAGAAAATAAACAGAGAGAATAAAGAGAGAGAGAATAAAGAGAGAGAATAGAGAGAGAAAATAAAGAGAGAGAATAAAGAGAGGATAGAGAGAGAATAGAGAGATGACAGAGAGGATAGAGAGAGAGAATAGAGAGAGAGAATAAAGAGAGGATAGAGAGAGGATAGAGAGAGGATAGAGAAATGATAGAGAGATGATAGAGAGAGGATAGAGAGAGAGAATAGAGAGAGAATAGAGAGAGGATAGAGAGAGAGAATAGAGAGAGGATAGAGAGAGAGAGAGAATAGAGAGAGAGGATAGAGAGAGGATAGAGAGAGAATAGAGAGATGATAAAGAGATGATAGAGAGAGGATAGAGAGAGAATAGAGAGGATAGAGAGAGGATAGAGAGAGAGGATAGAGAGAGAATAGAGAGAGGATAAAGAGATGATAGAGAGAGAATAGAGAGAGAGAGAATAGAGAGATGATAGAGAGAGAATAGAGAGAGAATAGAGAGAGAATAGAGAGAGGATAGAGAGATGATAGAGAGAGGATAGAGGGATGGTGAGGGAAGGAGTGTTTATAGCTGCTATAACGTGAGTGAGAACAGGAACTGACTCGCTTCCAACAACGTTAAATGTAACTGTAAGTGGATAAAAGCACAACGTGTTGTAATTAAAAACAAATATAAATCGTAATAAAAATGGTAATTCGCTGTGGTGGAAGAGGAACAGAACGCTTCGGGCTTTCACTTAAAGGTGAGCAGAATAAAAATGTAATCTGTTTATTCATTAATTAAATATTTATCACAGATTACGGTATTTCTATTAAAATAGATTTATTATAATGAATATATTTGTGATATTTATAATAAAGGACACAAAACATGTTACGGACTTTGTAATGCAGTACATTACGACTAACACACACACACACACACACACACACATGAAAACACACCAAGGATACACACTGTATACCGTATGAACATCAAATAAGCATCATCAAAAACAGCTGTAAGACCCTTAACTAGAGTTACTCAGTGTGAGACGGAGCGTGTGTTTAATACATTAGCTGTGTGTGTGTGTGTGTGTGTGTGTGTGTGTGTGTGTGTAATGTACCATAGCTCATTCCTGACTCCTCATTCTAGGGGTCAAAGCCACTTTATAAGGTCAGCACACCTAAAATTTATGAGTGCTGATTGTTTCAGACAGGAGTTATTGCTGTAAAACAGATGTTATTTCCGTCACCCGGCCCGCTGAAGCGGCGAGCAGGAAGTAAAGCGCTACACGGCAGTCGTGAGGTCGGGCGTCTCTGACCCCCAAACTTTTACAATTTATTGTCTTTTACTGAAGACCTGCGTGGGGTCGGAAATGAACTCCAAAACCTTCTGCGTCCGAGGAGCAAACTCACGGAAACACTGTTCTTTAAAGAGATTTTAAAATACATATATAAATATATATAGTTAACCGTTCTTTCCACCTGAGGGACAAATGAATCGTCGAGGGTTTCAGATTTGACCTTGTTTAACCCTCTGAAGCCTGGATTGTACCTGGTTTTAACAACGCATACACAAGATGGCCGCCGCACATAGCGTCCTCACTTGTGCACATTCTTAGCAATTACTATGACAAGATGGATGTGCTAGTAACGTCCTAGCATAACACTAACGCTGGTGATGCTGCTGCTGTTTCCACCGTCTTCACAAAAATAAAGTACACAATAAATAAATAAACAATAAATAAAGTAGCGTCCTCTTCTGTCACAGTGTTAAGTACTCGAGGAATATAATCCAGGGACGTTTCAGCTCTACCCTGCCCCCTAGGGGATATAGTGAAGCTTTTAATCCTCTGGATACACAGAACGTTCGCAGGGGTCTACATGACCAATGCTGCTATAGTAGCAGGTGTGTTGCTACACGTACACAAAGTGAGATTAAAATCCACGTACAGCTTAAGAGTGTATGGGCTCTGTCTCAAATCGTAGTATGCACTACATTCTTTACACGATGTAGCTGACTCTGTAGTCTGTGTGTATGTGCCACGGCTCTAATACGGAATAACCTCAGTGTAATGAAGCGCTGATACAAACCGGTTAAATATTAATTTACCTTCTGGGGATCTGAAGCCTCAGCCGTCTCACTCGGGGTGAATAAATGTTGCGTCTGTAAATAACAAACAAATTCCAAGGCCAAGCAACACCATAACTCACCTCCTGATAAAGAAACATACACACACAAGCTAAACCATTGTCATTGGAGATACACCACCAGAAATACACCACTGTCAGAGATACACCACCGTCAGAGATACACCACCATCAGAGATACACTATCAGAGATATACCACTGTCAGAGATACACCACTATCAGAGATACACCGTCAGAGATACACTATCAGAGATATACCACTGTCAGAGATACCTCACCGTCAGAGATACACCACCATCAGAGATACACCGTCAGAGATACACTATCAGAGATACACCACTATCAGAGATACACCACTATCAGAGATACACCGTCAGAGATATACCACTGTCAGAGATACACCACCGTCAGAGATACACCACCATCAGAGATACACCGTCAGAGATACACTATCAGAGATATACCACTGTCAGAGATACACCACTATCAGAGATACACCGTCAGAGATACACTATCAGAGATACACCACCGTCAGAGATACACCACCATCAGAGATACACCGTCAGAGATACACTATCAGAGATACACCACCGTCAGAGATACACCACCATCAGAGATACACCGTCAGAGATACACTATCAGAGATATACCACTGTCAGAGATATACCACTGTCAGAGATACGCCGTCAGAGATACACCACCATCAGAGATACACCGTCAGAGATACACTATAAGAGATACACCACCATCAGAGATACACCGTCAGAGATACACCATCAGAGATACACTGAGAGATTTACTAGCAGAGAGACACTGTGTATATATATAGTATTTATTTAGCATTTAGCATGATTAGCTAAAAAGGGAAATTCGAAAATATTCTGAGAGATTTTTTTATCTGTTTCAGTAGCGTTAGAGAAATGTGTGGGAGGAGAAATGGGAATAAATGTGTGTGTGTGTGTGTGTGTGTGTGAGAGAGAGAGAGAGAGAGAGAATGTGTGGGTGGTTTGTGTCCTTCACCCCTCTCCCTCCTGACAGTGATTGCAGGAAACACACTGAGGTATATGAAAAAAGAAAACTTTATTTGAAAGAGAAAGCGGGTGCTGAAGGTCGCATAAAGAGGACAAAGAGATGGAACCTGAACACACTCACACACACACACACACACACGCACACGCACACACACACACACACAGAATTAATGGCTTCTGATCTGCTTTATTGACTCGTTGTACAGGAAGTGTGTACGTGTATGATGGATTATTATTACTACAAATTAAACTGATGATTATTTTTAGCTTTGAAGCTACAAGTACTCCAACCCACCTGTCAACGTAACCCCACCCCCTTCCAGGACTCCACCCATCCCCTCAGTTCTATTCATAAACTGAGACTCTCTTACTATTGTGCAATCGAGAAACACACACCCACACAACGCAAAAATAAACGCACACTGTGTGTGTGTGTGTGTGTGTGTGTTTTCTCTCTGATGTATTGCTCTCTCCTGTACTTGGACACTTTTCTTAAACACTATGATCAGTGCCCTTTGTAAGAGCTGACCCACAATGTAGCAGTGTTTTTATCCCTCGCTCCCTAATTACAGAGGAGGACAGGGAGAGAAATTGAGGGAGAGATGCACTGAGAGAGACAGAAAAAGAGAGCAAGACACATAGAGAAAAACTGAGACAGCTGTGTGTGTGTGAGACAGAAAGAACATTTGTATTACTGTCTGTGTGTGTGTGTGTGTGTGTGTGTGTGTGTGTGTGTGTGTGTGAGTCGAATGCAGACTATGGATCAATTAAACAGTTAAAGTACAGATGAAGGTTCGAGTTTAGATGTGGGATAAAGTGTAGACGAGGGATTGAGTGCAGATGAAGGCTTGAATGCAAATGAGGGATCAAGTGTAAGTTTAGGATTGAGTACAGACGAGGGATCGAGTGTATATATGGGACAGGGTATAAACAAGGGATCAAGTGGTAAAGAAGGATCAAATGTAGACAAGAGATCATGTGTAGACGAGAGACTGAATGAAGATAAGGAACCCAGTGCATACAAGAGATCAAGTGTAGACAAAAGATTAAGTCTAGATGTGAGACTGAGTGGAGGAGAGGGGTCAGCTGTTGACAGGGGATCGTGTGGAAACAAGGGATCGACTATCGACCAGGGATCATGTAGAGATGAGGGATCGACTATCGACCAGGGATCATGTAGAGATGAGGGATCGACTATTGACCAGGGATCATGTAGAGATGAGGGATCGACTATTGACCAGGGATCATGCAGAGATGAGGGATCGACTATTGACCAGGGATCATGTAGAGATGAGGGATCGACTATTGACCAGGGATCATGTAGAGATGAGGGATCGACTATTGACCAGGGATCATGTAGAGATGAGGGATTGACTATTGACCAGGGATCATGTAGAGATGAGGGATCGACTATTGACCAGGGATCATGTGGAGATGAGGGATCGACTATCGGCAAGGGATTGTGTGGAGATGAGGGATCGACTATTGACCTGGGATCATGTAGAGATGAGGGATCGACTATTGACCAGGGATCATGTAGAGATGAGGGATCGACTATTGACCAGGGATCATGTAGAGATGAGGGATCGACTATTGACTAGGGATCATGTAGAGATGAGGGATCGACTATTGACTAGGGATCATGTAGAGATGAGGGATCGACTATTGACCAGGGATCATGTAGAGATGAGGGATCGACTATTGACCAGGGATCATGTAGAGATGAGGGATCGACTATTGACCAGGGATCATGTAGAGATGAGGGATCGACTATTGACTAGGGATCATGTAGAGATGAGGGATCGACTATTGACTAGGGATCATGTAGAGATGAGGGATCGACTATCGGCAAGGGATCGTGTGGAGATGAGGGATCGACTATTGACCAGGGATCATGTAGAGATGAGGGATCGACTATTGACCAGGGATCATGTAGAGATGAGGGATCGACTATTGACTAGGGATCATGTAGAGATGAGGGATCGACTATTGACCAGGGATCATGTAGAGATGAGGGATCGACTATTGACTAGGGATCATGTAGAGATGAGGGATCGACTATTGACCAGGGATCATGTAGAGATGAGGGATCGACTATTGACCAGGGATCATGTAGAGATGAGGGATCGACTATTGACTAGGGATCATGTAGAGATGAGGGATCGACTATCGGCAAGGGATTGTGTGGAGATGAGGGGGATCAACCATCAATGAGGGGTCATGTGGAAATAAGGGATCGACTATCGATTAGCTTGACAATTACCGACAATTTCTTTGTTAAAATTTCGCTGTAGTGTGTTTTCCGTGTAAATTTCTCACAGATCCTGAAATTTTTTTTATGACAAAAAAAAATAAAAAATCAGAGCTAAAATGCAGTAGTGTACGTACAGCATTCAGTCTTATTTAGTTAATATACACTGTCTCTCTCTCTCTCTCTCTCTATTTGTCTATCTCTCTCTATCTCTCTCTCCGGACTGTGTGTAAATATAAACACCTCCCCGTCGACACATTTGTAGCGCTCTGCTTTTTATTAACGAGAGACGGAACGCAGTAATGAACTGTGAACACACCGCTTCCTTTCCTTTTCACTCAACCTACCACCATCTGTCTCACTCTCTCTGTCTCTCTCTCTCTCTCCCTCTCCCTCTCTCTCTCTCTCCCCACATCATTATTTTACACAGACATGCTTCCAAATTAACTCTGGCATCTTGCCGCTTGTTTTCCGTTTGCTCCGTCTCTCACCACGTCAGCGAAAAGGCAGACTAAATTAGCTTCATTTCTCTCCGTTTAATTCCTGGCGGTGTGATACAAAATGCAATTATCCATTATTTTTCCTCCCCGTAATTAAAACCGGTTTATTTAGCGGGTGATTTGGCCTGAACGCGAGTTAGCTGTAATACTGACTGACACTCCGTGTGAGCTGAACATCTCGCTTCGCTAGAAAGAAAATGAGGAAATTTCACCGGGAGTTCAGCTGCGTGCACAATAAAAAAATAATAAACACGCCAAAAGAAAACATTTACACCACAGTGACGTGCCGTGTGCTCGCATTTAACTTTTACATCACGATGTTCGTGAAAAAATCATGTCTAATTTTACATTCGTTTTTAATAAAAGCGATTTCTGCCGAAAAATATTTCTCGAGAAGACAAAAAAAAAAAACACGCAGATTGTCGCGTTAGTGAGAAACCGTAAAGAAGTGTAAACTCCTCCGTCCTGAACATGTGGGAAACTTAAAGTCACAGCTTTACCTCTGACACTGGAGACTCCTTCCGTACACGTCACATAAACATCTCCTTACAGATCAACAATGAGCTGTTGCTATAGAAACGAGCGCATCAGTATAAACCTGCGCTACAGTCAGAGCTGCTGTTATAGAGAACTAATCACCAGCTTCTGACCAATCAGAACGCAGGATTCAGCAGCGCTGTGGTATACATGGATAAAATGAATATAAACAACATCTGAAATAAATAAGTAAATAAACAATCAAGTTAATAAAGACAGAAGGGTAAAAAAAATTGAGTAAATAAATAAGCAAGTAAAGAACTAAGTAAAAATAATAACTAAATGATGAAGTAAAAATATAAACAAACAAACAAATGAATAATGCAATAAATAAATGTTTGTAGCCCGTCCTCTCTGTGTTGTGTGCTGCTCTTTCCTGCTACCAGCCAATCAGAACGCACCGTAACCCCGCTACCAGCCAATCAGAACGCACCGTAACCCCGCTACCAGCCAATCAGAACGCACCGTAACCCCGCTACCAGCCAGTCAGAACACACCGTAACCCTGCTACCAGCCAATCAGAACACACCGTAACCCTGCTACCAGCCAATCAGAACACACCTATCAGCCAATCAGAACGCACCGTAACCCTGCTACCAGCCAATCAGAATGCACTGTAATCCTGCAATCAGCCAATCAGAACACACCTTAATATCGCTATCAGCCAATCAGAACGTATTGTAACCCTGCTATAAGCCAATCAGAACGCACCGTAACTCCACTATCAGCCAATCCGAACGCACCGTAACCCTGCTATCAGCCAATAGCGACGCAGTCTTGAGCGTTTGATAAGTGAAGAAAATAAAAACAGTTGTGGTCTTTAACGCACTCAGACTTTACACTGAAACCCTAACGCGGTGCTCTAACGTCGGCTGTAGCGCATTAGCCTGCTATCTTTATCCAGCGCTAGTCGATTAAAAAACGTTTTGCCCCACGGCCTTTGTGCTTAATCGAGAGAGATTTCGACCCCAGAGCCGATGAGGCGGCGCGCGCCGTTACGATGTCTCTCTCCCTAATGGCTTCCCTTTGGTTATCGCTAATGACCAGCGTGGTTAATGGACTGCGCAGAGCCGAGAGAGAGAGAGAGAGAGAGAGAGAGAAACACAGTGGATTTGCATGGCAGCGTGTGCTAATGTAATAATATTTCAGTGTAACTGCGTCCTGTAACAGTAAGAGGTCTGTTTATTCTGACAGAACGC
>NC_071276.1:20754060-20769060 GCF_023375685.1 Ictalurus furcatus | reverse complement strand
AGGGAAGCAGAACGGAGGAGAAACTCAGGAGGGAAACGCTGGATGGGAAGGAACATGAATAATAAAACACACACATATGTTCTTCTCTCTCTGTGTTCTTTTCTCTCTCTTTATATACAGTACATAAACATTAGATATATATGTGTGTGTGTGTGTGTGTGTGTGTGTGTGTGTGTGAATATATGTATGTATGTGTGAGTGAGTATGAAGTGTGTATATGTATGTATGTGTGTGTGTATGAAGTGTGTATGATGTGTGTATGAAGTGTGTATATGTATGTATGTGTGTGTATGATGTGTGTATGAAGCGTGTATATGTATGTATGTGTGTGTATGTGTGTATGAAGTGTGTATATGTTGGTATGTGTGTATGAAGTGTGTATGAAGCGTGTATATGTATGTATGTGTGTTTATGTGTGTATGTATGTGTGTTTATGTGTGTATGTGTGTGTGTTTATGTGTGTATGAAGTGTGTGTGAAGTATGTATGTGTGTATATGAAGTGTGTATATGTGTATGTGTGTATGAAGTGTGTATGTATGTGTATGAAGTGTGTATGAAGCGTGTATGAAGTGTGTACGTGTGTATGATGTGTGTATGAAGTGTGTATGTGTGTGTATGTGTGTGTATGAATTGTGTATGTGTGTGTATGTGTGTGTATGTGTGTATGAAGTGTGTATGAAGTGTGTGTGTGTGTGTATGTGTGTATGAAGTGTGTATGTGTGTGTATGTGTGTATGAAGTGTGTATGTGTGTATGAAGTGTGTATGTGTGTGTATGTGTGTATGTGTGTATGAAGTGTGTATGTGTGTATGAAGTGTGTATGTGTGTGTATGTGTGTATGAAGTGTGTATGTGTGTGTATGTGTGTATGAAGTGTGTATGTGTGTATGAAGTGTGTGTGTGTGTGTATGTGTGTATGAAGTGTGTATGTGTGTATGTGTGTGTATGAAGTGTGTATGTGTGTATGAAGTGTGTATGTGTGTGTATGTGTGTATGAAGTGTGTATGTGAGTATGAAGTGTGTGTGTGTGTGTATGTGTGTATGAAGTGTGTATGTGTGTATGAAGTGTGTATGTGTGTGTATGAAGTGTGTGTGTGTGTGTATGTGTGTATGAAGTGTGTATGTGTGTATGAAGTGTGTATGTGTGTGTATGTGTGTATGAAGTGTGTATGTGTGTATGAAGTGTGTGTGTGTGTGTATGTGTGTATGAAGTGTGTATGTGTGTATGTGTGTATGAAGTGTGTATGTGTGTGTATGTGTATATGAAGTGTGTATGTGTGTGTATGA
This sequence comes from Ictalurus furcatus, assembly GCF_023375685.1. Taxonomy (NCBI): domain Eukaryota; kingdom Metazoa; phylum Chordata; class Actinopteri; order Siluriformes; family Ictaluridae; genus Ictalurus; species Ictalurus furcatus. The sequence continues at coordinate 20,767,774 of NC_071276.1, read as the reverse complement.
AGTGTGTGTGTGTGTATGTGTGTATGAAGTGTGTATGTGTGTATGAAGTGTGTATGTGTGTGTATGTGTGTGTATGTGTGTGTATGTGTGTATGAAATGTGTATGTGTGTGTATGAAGTGTGTATGTGTGTGTATGAAGTGTGTGTGTGTGTATGTGTGTATGAAGTGTGTATGTGTGTGTATGAAGTGTGTGTGTGTGTATGTGTGTATGAAGTGTGTATGTGTGTGTATGAAGTGTGTGTGTGTGTATGTGTGTATGAAGTGTGTATGTGTGTATGAAGTGTGTATGTGTGTGTATGTGTGTATGAAGTGTGTATGTGTGTATGAAGTGTGTATGTGTGTGTATGTGTGTATGAAGTGTGTATGTGTGTATGAAGTGTGTATGTGTGTGTATGTGTGTATGAAATGTGTATGTGTGTGTATGAAGTGTGTATGTGAGTATGAAGTGTGTATGTGTGTGTATGTGTGTATGTGTGTATGAAGTGTGTGTGTGTGTATGTGTGTATGAAGTGTGTATGTGTGTGTATGAAGTGTGTGTGTGTGTGTATGTGTGTATGAAGTGTGTATGTGTGTATGAAGTGTGTGTGTGTGTGTATGTGTGTATGAAGTGTGTATGTGTGTATGAAGTGTGTGTGTGTGTATGTGTGTATGAAGTGTGTGTGTGTGTGTGTGTGTGTATGAAGTGTGTATGTGTGTATGAAGTGTGTGTGTGTGTGTATGTGTGTATGAAGTGTGTGTGTGTGTGTGTATGTGTGTATGAAGTGTGTATGTGTGTATGAAGTGTGTGTGTGTGTATGTGTGTATGAAGTGTGTGTGTGTGTGTGTGTGTATGAAGTGTGTATGTGTGTATGAAGTGTGTGTGTGTGTGTGTATGTGTGTATGAAGTGTGTGTGTGTGTGTGTATGTGTGTATGAAGTGTGTATGTGTGTATGAAGTATGTATGAAGCGCGTATGACTTGCCCCTCCCTCTGCCCCTCGGCAACGTGCCTGGTTTTTTACGATTTAACCTTGAGGTGTAACGCGATGTGACGTCCCTAAATGTCTGGCGTCCTTAAATCAGCAGGAAGTGCCTCAGCGGGACGTGTAATCACCGCGCCAAATTGCTAATTTCATTTCTCCCTGTCGCGTCCCCGCTCGCCGTTCGACTCCATTACTCAACGACAGCCTTTTAATGTTGCTGCCTCCCAGAGGTGCTGCATTAAAATGGAATAATTTGCCATGTAAATGAAAACAAAAACCATTACTTTTCCACTACACCCCTCCTCCTCCTTCACCCTCATCCTCATTTCCTCCTCCCTCGCTCCTCTCTTCCTCCTCCATCGAGGGAAATGGAAGCTAATTGTCAGTCCATCTGGTGCGGTAATGAAGTTGGCCCGACATTCAGACGCACGCGATGCTCCTTCAGATTGGTCCAGACTGAGGAACATCGTGTATCAGCGGCGTGTCAACAGTGTGTGATGCAACATCCAAAATATCATGATGCGTTCATGTTAGCATGCGACAAGTCGCTCATGTTGCTTGTGGGCGTGGCCTGTTAGCTCCGATGAGCAACAGTGATAGCTGTTACGAGGTGTAAATCTCAGACTTCCACATGATACTACACGATACAATACAATACGATATTATACGATCTAATACGTTACAAGTGAAACGATAAGATATGAAACAATACGATATGATACGATACAAACGATATGATGTGATACAATATGACACGGAACTATACGAAACAAGCGATATGATGTATGATACTATATGATATGATACAATATGATATTGTACAATACGATATGACATCAAACGATACGTTATGATACTATACAATACAATACAATGCAATACGATACAATACTATACGGTACAATACTGTACGAACAATACGATACAATACAGTACGATACAATACGATACAATACAATACGATGCAATACGATACGATACAATACGATGCAATACGATACGATAAGATACAATACAATACGATACAATACTATGCGGTACAATGCGATACAATACAATACGATGCAATACGATGCGATAAGATACGATACAATACAATATGATAAAATACGACGCAATACAGTACTATACAAACAATAAGATACAACATGATATGATACGAGATGATACGACATATTTATATGTATGAAATTTTAGCAAGAAACAATGATAAAAGTGTGTATTTCTGTAGTATAATAGCGCTAAAGAAAAATGCTAACACAGATCATATCCTGGATCTACTTTCTGGGAAAACTAGCCAAAAATATTGCTTACGTAGCATCACAAATATATAATTTTATTTTATGCCAATACAGAATATCAGCGCAGCGTCTCCATGGCATCGTGTGTGTTATTAACGAGGCTGGCGTGCATGCTAAGAGGTGAAGTGGGCGCTAACGGCAGGTTTAACCTCCCCGTAGAGGTGGCACCTGTGTGCTGCAGGTTTACGTGAAGACGTCCAGCTACATGGAGGCTTTCATTATGACTAGCGTACTTCGGCACAGTTAGGGCACTCAAAGTGTATTAATAACTCAGCAGGAGAACGACGAGCCTCAAACGTGGACAATCTGTCTCTGAATTTCTCTCCGTCCAACATTCAGTCCAGAGCGCACCCTAGAACACGGACACAAACACCTTCATCTGCTACAGGAAGTCTGCTAAACGCGGAGTAACATGCTAATTTAAAGAAATCTTTAAATCAGGCTTTAAATCTGTGTAGAATATAAAGCATTTGAGACAGCATTGCTAAAAAAGTGTTTTTTCACATCATAATTAGCATACAGGCTATAACATTAGCACATGGCCTTAGCTTGTGGTCCAAACTGATTAGCTATCAAAAGTTTTAAGACACAACTTCATTTTCTTATGAAAATGAAAAGAAAAACAGCCTTAGAGAAATAGTTTGGCTAGCAATGATAATGTGGCTAACAGTAAAAGCTACATAATTACTAAATCTTAACATTTAAGACAACAATGACAATGAACAATGACGCTAGCCATAACCATATTTCACATCCTAACAAAGCTAATGTGGCTAACAAAGCTAGCAGCACACATCATAGAGCTCTCAAAGGGGTGGGGCCTCGTAACCAGCTGCCAATCACTTGAAGGTAATGAACATGACTGACATGTTAAACATGCATAATGGCATCATAACGCTAGCTGTCGCTTCCTTCTTCGGCTAACGAAAAACCAGCCGGGTTTCATGTGAATTAACAACAATGCTAACAAAATCCTAATTTCACTGTTATAAATATTTACATTTTACACTTTTATATCATTTTTTAAAGTGTTATTATCTAAAAAATGAGCATCTATGCTATACATACATCTATGCTAACATGCTGCCGTACTAATTAGCACTAAAACTCTATGCTAACAATGCTAACAGTTTATTAAGACACAACATCTGTGCTAAAGGGCCAGATGTTACGCAGTGTAAACAGTGAGTAGAACCTAGCAACATAAGAGCTTATGCTAACCATAAGCTAGGTTTCATGTGAAGTAACACTGATGTTAACATGAGGCTAATGTTTCACAACATCTTCTTACATATGCAATTATTGTTTTCGTATGAAATATTAACTAGACACATTTATAAAAGGTCTTTTTTTGTGAAAATGGAGGCTGCAGCACTAGTTGGCGCTAAAAATGCATGCTAACATGCTAATAGCCAACTAGCTCAGTCTTATAATCCGTGCTAGCATGATGTTAGCTTTTTTTATTCAGTTAATTTATTCCGTTTTTGGACCCAAGTATAGGCAGAGAGAAGCAGGGTGGTGTGTGTGTGTGTGTGTGTGTGTGTGTGTGTGTGTGTGTGTGTGTGTGTGTGTGGGTGAGAGAGAGAGAGATAAAAAGCCTTGCTAACTTGCAGGAAATCTGTCAGTACCTGCCTGTGTGTATCTGTTAGCCTGAGGCTAAACCACAGAGAGGAGAGGCCTAGCGTCAAAACCACAACCTGCTCTCTCTGTCTCTCTATCTCTCTCTCCGTCTCTCCTTTTCTCTCTTTCTCTCTTGCTCTTTCATGCTAGCTGATAGATACAGGGCTAATGATCCGGCATGTTCCTGTAATTAGCCTCCCACCGCTAACACCCACCCCAAAGCTTCTTTTGCTTCAGAAAACATTCCTTTCTTCTCAGATCTCTCACCTCACATATCCATCAACAATAAAAATAAATAAAATGCTGTCATTATTATTCATCAAGAAAATTTTGTAATAACGTCAGGAGGATCACTGAATCTGTTACAGTAGCTTCTGGTCGTTGTTAGCCATGTTAGCTTTGTCAGATAAAATATTATTACTAGAAGTGAAATCTCACTTTTTAATAATGTAAACAGAAACACAACAAGGGGGCGTGTCCATCTCCGTGATGTCATCCATGCTGAAGTCATTCTCGCTCCTCATACAACGATCACATGTGCATGTATATCACAATAAAATTAACTAGCTCCTCGCTAAGACTAGCTAGTTCAGATCGGCTTGGTATTAAATACGCTAGCTATCATTACAGCGAGCAGCTGTTTAGCTAAACGTGAAAAGAATGAAAAGAAACTCATAAAGTCAGACATTAATTAAAGCTAGCAGGCTCCTGTAGCTAGAGTTAGTTAACTAAATAGCAAGCTAGCGCTGTAGTTAGCTAACCGTATAAGTTGTGTTGTGTCTATTTAATGTTAGCCAATCTCTCTCTCTCTTCATTATTATATAAACATTATGCAAAATACCCTCACATTAATTTTTAATCTAAGCAAAAGTTTTGGCACCCAACAAACAACATTCTTGGACGTGCCCCAAAATAAACCTGTGGTTTATTAATCATCTAAAAGGAAACAACGCAGAAGAAGAAGAAAAAAACCCCACTGCTAACACCTCTAAAGGTTTTGGTTTGACGCTGAGGTATTGCGCTTTTAATAAAACTAACACAGGAAGTGTTACAGCGAGTGTGAATGTCTCAGGTATGACAGAAAGAGAGAGAGAGAGAGTTATAAAAAAATAAAAGATGATAAAAAGTGATTTCCCACCCTGTGAGTCTGACAAAAAGGTGGGTGAATGAAGCAGCCCGAGGAGATGATGTACTGGAAAAATGAGAAATATTCCAGTGTGTGTGTGTGTGTGTGTGTGTGTGTGTGTGTGTGTGTGAGTGAGAGAGAGTGTGAGAGAGAGAGAGAGAGAGAACGCCGTGAGCCATGTTTAATTTCACTTTTTGTTTGGTCGGGAGGCTCTCGAGGGCCAAGTACTGCCCGAGGCTCTTTTGTCTGGTCTTTTTCTTTGCCTGCAGCAATTTCTCACACACACACACACACACACACACACACACACACACACACAAAACACTCCTGCTGAGACTTCACCGTGGATCTCGAGGTATTTTCCTGAGGCGGAACACGCTCTCTACAAACACAGCCATGATGTCAAAGACACGCCGCTGTTACACACGGTTAGAAACACGCTGCTAAATCCAGCACACGCTAACTGCTCTGCGCTAACCGCATCGTGCTACCCGCCCTACGCTAACTGTCCCATGCTAACTGCCTTGAGCTAACCGCTTCGCACTAACTGCCCTGCTCTGAATCAGGGGAAACCGTTGAATCAGTTGAATCAGGGGAATCACTTTGAATCAGGAGAATCAGGGGAATCACCCGAATCAGGGGAATCAGTTGAATCAGTGAAATCAGTTGAATCAGGGGAATCAGTTGAATCAGAGGAATCAGTTGAATCAGGGGAATCAGTGGAATCAATTGAATCAGGGGAATTAGCCGAATCAGGGGAATCAGTTGAATCAGGGCAATCAGTGGAATCAGGGGAATCAGTGGAATCAGCCCAATCAGGGGAATCAGTTGAATCAGAGGAATCAGTTGAATCAGCGGAATCAGCCAAATCAGGGGAATCAGTGGAATGAGTTGAATCAGGGGAATCAGGGGAATCAGTGGAATGAGTTGAATCAGGGGAATCAGGGGAATCAGGGGAATCAGTGGAATGAGTTGAATCAGGGGAATCAGGGGAATCAGTGGAATCAGGGGAATCAGTTGATTGGTAAGTGGTATGCACTTATATAACGCCTTTTAACCTTAGCGGTTCTACAAAACGCTTTACACTGTTTCTCATTCACCAATTCACACACACACACACACACACACACACACACACACACACACACACACACCAATAATAGCAGAGATGCTAACCTGCCCTCAGGAGCAACTTGGGGCTCAACGTCTTGGCCGAGGACACTTCGGCATGTGGAATCATGTGGGCCGGGGATCGAACCGCCGACCCTGCGATTAGTGGACAATCCGCTCTACCACCTGAGACACAGCTGCCCCAGAACGAGCTGAATCAGTGAAATCAGCTGAATCAGTTGAATCAGTATAAACTGCACAGGCTGTAAAACCCCGGCGCAGACAGAAACAGAGATTTGCTTTTGTGTGTTAACGGCTCACACACAGAATCTCACACGAGGAAAATGTGGCATGAATATATAAAGAGTCTGCGCTGGAAAATCCCGCTGCTAATTGAACAGATCTGGCAGAAGGAGAGTCGAGTTCCGTGTTAAATTGCGGTGGTTGTGCGAGGCTGTTGGTTTTAATGTAGTGTATTTCCCTGCGGCCCGAGCGCCGCGCCTTTACAACACCGGAGAGAGCCGAGCGCTACGCCTACGGCCGCATTAATAAACTACACAGCTATAAATCCACATGATTTATTGAGCTCCTTTAGCGTGTAATCACGACGGTACAACGGCTAAAACCAGGAGCTGGAGAGGAGACGAGTGTGTAAATGTTCCTCTGAGAAAAACCTTCAGATTCACTGCTACTGAAATACACAGCCATGTTCCAAACCTGTCCACACGCATACACACACACACACACACACACACACACACACACACACGCAAGCGGAAGATAATAAATATTAAAGATGTAATAAAACATTAGTCACGCTCACGGCTGGACGATACGATACCGACCGATATTAAGATACATTTACACGTGCACTTTTCTGACAGTATCACACATACAGTATCATCAGTATACTGCTGCTTTTCCAGGTCCGGTTCACTCCAGAATTATTCGCACCTCTCATTAAAAATGAAATGAACACTAGTAATTGTAGCTAGGTTTAAATTTGCAACTGTAATAGATTCTAGTAAGAGTACATGAGCTAGCTTAGTAAAATGTGTTTAAGCTAAGCTTCTGTTCTGAATGTAATAAATGCTAGTGACTCTAGCAAACTTAGCTATCTAATAAATGTAACAGCGAATCAGTTACAAAAAAGTGATATAGGTGACACTATATATTCAAAGAGCTGAACTGATTGCTAATTGCCAACGTGTCAATTTAGCATGCTTTCTGAGTGACTAAAATCTATATATTAACATCATAGAAAGATGATCTTTACAATTATATTACGAATCAGAATAACAATGATTTAGTGAAGAAAATAATATCAAAAACTTTTCTTTGATGCAGGAATGTTGGATGGAATTTGTAAAAAGGTCTTGGCAACAAAAATAGTCACATGATGAAACTGAAACCAAATCGTATTTCATGAAAATGACTCTGAATCGTATCGTAACAAAACAACTCTGAATCATATCATATCAAAACGACTCTGAATTGTATTTTACCAAAACGACTCTGAATCGTATAGTATCAAAACAACTCTGAATCGTATCGTACCAAAACCACTCTGAATCGTATTTTACCAAAAAGACTCTGAATCATATCGTATCAGAACGACTCTAAATCGTATCGTATCAAAACGACTCTAAATCGTATTGTATGAAAACGGCTCTGAATCGTATTGTATGAAATCGACTCTGAATCGTATTGTATGAAAACGACTCTGAATCGTATTGTATGAAAACGGCTCTGAATCGTATTGTATGAAAACGACTTTGAATCGTATTGTATGAAAACGACACTGAATTATATTGTATGAAAACGACTCTGAATCATATTGTATGAAAACGACTCTGAATCGTATTGTATAAAAACGACTCTGAATCGTATTGTATGAAAATGCCTGAATCGTATCACATCTGAAACGTGTTTATTGAAATGGTATTGTACCTAGGCCTGTCACGATTGTCAATATAACGACTTATCGCACGATATATGGAAATGAGCTGGATCATTTTTGGTGAGGCAATATGTTGCGATTGATAATGTTTATAATTTAAAATAAAGACTATATACATTTTTTACATAAAAATTAATATCACCAACATTTTAGACGATTGCGCTGCCTCTGTCATCTCGTCTGCTCTCTGTATCGGAGGCGGGACTCAGGCAGCATCTCCACACACACACACACACACACACACACACACACACACAGAGTGGACAGGGACAGGTGACGAGAAGGCGTGAACACACTGTGTTATATAGTGTTTCATGACAACTACAGCCTGTTAGGAATAATAAGTCCCAACGGACTTGGTTTCAAAGCCACAGTCTTCAGCTCCGGTGTGGGGGACACTTTGGCTTTAAGCCGAATGAGAGAGGAGAGGAATAAACCAGCCGGTATGTCAACACAACTAACCTAAAATCTCACCTAAAACATCACCATCCCTCCCAGTTTTTCAACCGCAGCTGCAGGTGGAGAGAGGTCTTCCAGACAGCTGTCTCTTACAGATGCCTTTCCCCGGCAGTGTGAATATAAACGTGACAGCGTGAAGTGGTGCACGCTCACAGATTGCGTAACTCGCTATACAGCCAAAGAAATGCAGCCATTAAACCCGCTCCAAAAAAACAGCATTTAAAACTATGCTACGAACTTTTGAGAAACAGTTCGAACTGCCAAAGAAAGCGTCCATCTCCCAAACTGCCGTTCCACGCTCGTACAACAAAGACCACGTTCTGAAGGAGATAGAAGACTTCTCCTGTTCCTCTGCCATACAGATGTGCGTTCAAGCTCAAATACGACCCCATACATGAGCTTGACCATACACTACATAACTGCTGACTGGACTCTGCACTCAAACTGTTCGGAGACCAGATACAACCCGCAGAACCACACCGCTGAGGTACTGCTGAAGCCCTTCAGACTGCTTCAGCAGACCGGGTATTGGACGAGCGCAAAATGTCCTGTGTATCTACAGACAGTGGTGCTAACGAGGACGAAGGAAAAGGAGAACGTGCCCGTGGTGAGAGCTGCGTTAAAGCTGCCGGAGGAAATGAAGGATCTGAACCTGAACCTCCAGCAACCAAGAAGAAGAGTCTGTGTGACGTTCTCCAGAACAGAAGAACCCCAACTTATAATTCACCAGACTCGGTAACAAAAAGACTGCAGGCTGATGCAGAGCTGAACCAGTTCCTCCAGGAAGAAGCACTCCATGCATCATCTGATCCCTGGATGTGGTGGCGTGATAACCATCGAAGATTTCCTCCAATAGCGAAGTTAGCTCAAAACATCATGAGCGCTAGCTCAGAAAGAATGTTTCGCATAAAACCCAGAAACATCCTGACTTCAAGTAAACCTGTGGGTGTTCCTCTCTCCGAATCGTTTTTATTAACACAGGTGCATTTATTATTTATTTATGTGTTAATTATTTAGGATATATTTTCTGACATTGCGATTCCAATGTCTGAATACTCTTAAGAATGAAACGTTCTTTGTTGTTCGAAAGAGTGTACTTGTATTATTATGCTATTATACTGTCATACTGTCATTATATAATCAGTGGCGTAAAATGCTCTTAAAATGACAATAATATCGTTTATCGCAATTCATTTTGGGACAATATATCGCACAACAAAAAGTCATTATCGTGACAGCCCTAGCCTTAACCTCAAAACACACACACACACACACACACACACACACACACAGATGTATGTAACTGGAGGTTTAATTTACGCCCTGGCCTTAGCTGGATAATTATATCGAGTTGTAATTTGCTGATGCAAATGGTGAGCTGTAATAGGCGATAAAAGCGGCAGTGCTACACAGTAGAATTGCCAAACACCCTGAGCATTCATTAACTCCCTCATTAAGCCGTTCAAGTCCACGTTAAGAGCTTTCCGAGAGGGAAGCGGTGTGTAATCGAGGTCTGATTGCGCTCCAGCACGTGTACCGCAGCACACTCGTTTACATTCAGCACTCTGTTTTGGCTGAAAGCTTCAGAGAAATGAACACTAATCTAATGGAGGCGATGTGAGGGCGGAGAACCCACGGAGGAGCCGTTAGCTGCCGTAATGTACAGCAGAGCCATAATTAACGCCTATAAGTTAAGCATGCGAGGCCATAATCCATCCATCAGCACTGCTGTAGATAATAATACAGCTAGATGCTCCGTTTATCAAACAGCTGCACGAGCAACATCCTCATTCTGCCCGGTGACACGGGCAACAGGGGCGGAGCTTAGATTCAATCTGATCAGACTTCATCAAATGACACCACTACACCACACTGTCATAATTAGCATAATGCTAACTAGCATGGTAAAGAAAGTTTTATAGCTTGTTAACTTAGTACTTAAATAGTTACTGCAGGAAAGGAAACATTTCATGTTTAACGACGCTAACCAGCTAAACTAGCTAGCTAATGTTAGCAGAATACTCCATTAACGGTGCTAGTTAACTAGCATATGAACTTCATATGAACTTCACAAATGAACTGCACTCGTTTAGCTTAAAATGCTAAACTATTGTATCATGTAATTAAAACCGAATCGGGTCTGAATCATATTGTATTAAAACAGTTCTAAAATCTACTTTGATTGACTCGACTCTGAATCATATACATATCATATACATATCAGTGTATTAAACTGACTCTGAATCATAGTGTATCAAACTAACTGAATCACAACGTATCGAATCATAATGTATGGAATCAGCACTGAATCATATTGTATCAAACTGACTGTGAATCGTAATGTATCGCATGAGCTCTGAATCATATTGTATCAAACCGACTCTGAATCATAATGTATTGAATCAGCTGTGATTCATATCGTATCAAATCGACTTTAAACTGTGTATAGTGCTTTGATTCATATCATACTGAAATGGCTCTGAATGATATTATATCAAGATGTCTCTATATCCAATTTAATCAAAACGGCTTTAAATCGCACTGTATCATATCAAAACGACTGAATCAAATATCAAAACGGCTCTGAATCGTAATGAGACAACGCATAATCATATTGAAACATCTCTTCATAGCTTATCGATATGACTCTGAATCAAATCGTATCAAAACAGCTTCGAATCGTCTTATACTGAAATGGCTTTAAATTGAATCCTACTGAATCAGTGGCTGCTTTTAATGAAACACTGATCATGTATCTGATGGAAATAAACCCGTTTTCCTTCAGCTTTTGAATCAGAGCTGTGCCGAGTTCATGCTAATCCAAGAGATAAAAAATGAAGATGAAAAAAAAAGCCAGGCTTTAAACGGTCAGCCATTTTGCTCGGGCGCTCCCGTGCGCAGTAATTAAACAGCACTCTCGCCGCCTCACACGTAAAAAAACGACTCATTAGAGCGAGGCCTAAATGACGAGCTCTTTTAAAGCAAGCACAAACCAAGAGGGAAAATAAAAGCCCCTTTTTGCATATGCATTAGCTCTAAATTGGACACAGGCCTTGGGACAAATATTTCTGTCCTCAGATCTCGGTTTGGAGAGCACTCAGGACTTCACGTCGATGAATAATTAGCGCAAAAAAAAAGTGTTAAGGAGCGGAGACGCAATCGAGAGGCGATTCACATATGAACTGCACTCGAGAAGTTTCTCAGCCTTCCTCAAGATGTCGGCTTTATTCACACCGCACCGTGTGTGTGTGTGTGCGTGTGTGTGTGTGTGTGTGTTTGTGTGTGTGTGTTACTATTCAGAGTGAAAAGCTCTTTCTCACATGATGCTAGCTCAGTGTTCTGCAGTCAGTGGAAAATAGCTGCAAACCGCCATTGAGTGTCAGCTCTCTGAGGCCTCTTTGTGTGTGTGTGTGTGGCAGTGTGTGTGAGCGTCTCACATCCTGTGGAGGGCCCTGAGGCTGCTTTGCAGGGTGTGTGTGTGTGTCTAAGAGTGTGTGTGTGCGGGGCCTCACGGCTCTCATGTTTATCTATGTGACTGATGGACTCTCGGCCCGCTGAGGTGAACACGAGTTTTTATCTGGTGTTCACAGCACAGCTCAGCTCAGCTTCCCCTCGCATGCGTGCGTGTGTGTTTGTGTGTGTGTGTGTGTGTGTGTGTGTGTGTGTGTGGGGCATCATTCACACAGAGATAAATAAATAGGGCTTTCATGCACACCCCACCGAGATATAGAAACACACACACACACACACACACACACACACACACCTTCTCACCATCAGAGAATGTCTTACAGAATGACAAGGACAAGCCGTGCTGCCATCAACGGCTCTGCACTTCTTTTAATTTACAACCTCTGTGTGTGTAAGGGTGCGTGTTGAAGCACAGATACACACCCTGTAACCACAGGAAAAAAAAGAAAGATTTTTTTTAAAACAGAGGAATAAACTACACCTGAATCTCTGAATAGTATCATACAGAAACAACTCTGAATTGTTTTGTATCAAAATGCCTCTGAATCATGTAGTTTGAAGATGGCTCTGAATCATATCATACCTAAATGGCTCTGAATAATATCAAATGGTTCTGAATTAAATCATATGAAAATGGCTCTGAATTGTTTTGTATCAAAATGGCTCTGAATCATATCATATCTAAACAGCGCTGAATCATATCATATCTAAACGGCTCTGAATCATATCAAATAGTTCTGAATCAAATCACATCAAAATGGCTCTGAATCATATCATATATAAAGAACTCTGAATCATATCATATCTGAACAGCTCTGAATCATATCATACCCAAATGGCTCTGAATTGTTTTGTATTGAAACGGCTCTGAATCATATCATATCAAAATGGTTCTGAATCAAATCATATCAAAACGACTCTGAATCATATCATATGCAAACAGCTCAGTTGATTTCCGTGATTTAAATGCATTTGTTTATGAAGGTATAAAAAACCTTTCTGCGAAAGTGTCCAGCCCCACCCCTTTTTGCTTTTTATATATCTCCCATGTGCAATGTGTATCTGAATCAAACCACATGGCAAGTGAACCAAAAGTATTCATTTGACTTTGAATTAGATTACTGTATTTGTTTTTAATTCCACAGACTGTATCCATAAATTTTCTAAGAAAAATAAACAATGAGAAATGTAAAGTGGAAATAAAACTGATTGGTGGAAGGATGACTTGACCCCGCCTCTTCTCCTCACAAAAACGTGGGCTGTGTTTAACACCGTGTAGTAACACAGGGAACCTCGGTTTTGAAGGCTCCGTCTGTAAGCGTCCGGGATGTTTTAGAACCATTTCGTCTCTTTATAGTATCAGAGAAGGAGAAAAGTGCATTAGAGAACGTTAATCAGGCCTCGAGCACTCTCTCAGGTTCCTGTTCTCTCTCTCTCTCTCTCTCGCTCTCTCTCTCTCTCTCTCGCGCGCGGGTGGGATTTGGGTTCCTCCAGGAGACCGGAGGCATTTTCAGAGTCTCTCACCTTCATTACAGTGTGAGATTGAGGCTGAATACACAAAGCCACTGGGAAAACCACGAGCACAACAGAAATACTCTGAATATTTATTAATGAGTGTATAATGAATATTAATGAGTGTATGATGAATATTAATGAGTGTATGATAATATATACATACAGTAGCTAGAATGAATCAGAATAATGAAA
>NC_071276.1:20716560-20746560 GCF_023375685.1 Ictalurus furcatus | reverse complement strand
TGGGTAGAGCAATCCTGTACAAGATGGCTGACCCTAAACATGTGCTCATTCTCCTGCACAACATTTCTCAAATGACAAAAGAGAGACAGAGGACACGACAATAAAAACAAAATGAAGCAAATCAAAGTACAACAAACGAGTGCAGAGGATAAGGACGAGAAAACGCGAACATGGAATACTCCTGTAAGTTCTTCATCTTTATATGTAACAGCGGCTCGTGTGGAGCGTTTGTTTCGGAACCGGGAGCGTTTCCTCCCTGGGTTTGGAAGGTTTGGATCGTTCAGATCGGGGGTGTCCAATCTTACCCGGAAAGTTCCGGTGTGGTGCAGGTTTTCATTCCAATCAAGCAGCACCACACCTGAATCTACTGAAAGCCAAGATCAGCTGATTCAACAGGTGGAATCAGGCGTGGCTCCTGCTCGGCTGGAATGAAAACCTGCACACACACCGGAACCTTCCGGATAAGATCGGACACCCCTGGTTTAGACGTATATGAACACGGTAATCACGCTCGCTCGCGGTGAGAAAGCGATCCGACCCGACGGCCCAACAAACCAACCTGTACAGCAATGCATGATGGGAACCGTGTTAGGTAAAAAGCGTGTACGCTTTGCTAATGCCTCGCTGCATGAATATCTATATAATAATAAAATCTCATCAGTTGGAGGTCACACGCTGCTGCTGAGGATGTCCCACATGGTGCAGACTAAAGATCACTGAGATTACTGAGGACGGTTCCACTTAAACTCCATGAACCTCAGTTCACATGGACAGTTACGCTGTGACAGCTTTAACACTACAATCACTCGAGTCTCCATCAGTGACCAGTGGAGAAGTTCAACACAACAGACTTCATGTAGTGTTAGCACATTTACAGAAGGGTGTATTTATTTATAATCGCACTACTCGGTGTCACCCAGATGAGGACGGGTTTCCTTCTGAGTCCGGTTTCTCTCGAGGTTTCTTCCTCGTATCGTCTCAGGGAGTTTTTCCTCACCGCCGTCTCCTCTGGCTGCTCGTTAGAGATGAATTCATACATTTAACATCTATATCCTGAGTGTATATATTTCTGTACCGCTGCTCTGGGACCATGTCCACTGTTAAACACGCTACACACACAACACTGAACTGAACTGGAAACATTTGGTCTGAAGAACATATTTCCGAACAACTTTCAGAGAGGTTTAGCAGGCGTCCCGCGAGCGTCTCAAGGCTTCACTCGCTCCGTGACACATGGATTCCCGCTCACACTGACGAACCGTAATAACTGCAGCTAAAAACAAAGCCAGAGTAAGCTCACGGAGCTGCTGTTTATCCATCATGAAGGATGAGCGCCACGAGCAGAAACCCCCGGAATATAAACAGGAGCACTCTGACCAATCAGAGGACAGTTTACTCACGTGTGACGCTTTGAAATGTTACCTTGTGAAAGCAGAAGAAAATACAACACTAACAATTAAAGTCACGGATCCACAGATCTGAGGAGATCACCTCCCGTGACGGTCTCAGTTCGGCTCGCTTTAAAAGGGTGTGAGACGGTTTGGATCGGGACAGAACCGGGCGTGAACACTCTGAGAGGAGAACCGTGAGTGGAGCAGAGGGCATGCGGTTACCGCTTAAAAGCAGCGTGGAGAGCTTTTGGAAGCGAATGATTTTGTACTGCGAGTGTTGATTTGGGCTGGAATGGTCACGCTGTCTCACTAAACAACAACAACAACAACAACAACAACAACAACACAGGTGGTGCCGATTTATTTCTTCCAGAAAGCTGATGAGAAGGAGGAGGAGGTGGCGTAATATCAGTACGCGTCTGTGCTGTTTAAGGCTTCTCATCTTCCTGAAAGGAGCCTCTTCTGATCCTGAACACAGAACCTTAAAGAGAACCGTGACGGATCTAAGTGTGTACACTCTTCATTTATTCCTTCACTCGTCCATTTCACACGCAGCTTTTTCTCTGGAATCTGGATCGGATCCGATTACGATGAAGTTTCAATCCAGTGGATTTACGTGTCGCGTGTCTTCTACACAATAAATATGCAAACGAGCACTTGGTAATAGTTTTGAAATGAGACGTGACCCATTTTATTAAAACATCCATGACCGTCCGCCATGTTGGGAAGGACACCGGGTCGGAGTCCCGCTGCAAGGCATCATGGGTAAATGTAAATGGTGCTCCTGAAGTCCACGGCGGTGTGAACTCGACCCCTCGTCTATTAAGTAACGGGACAGGTTATAAAAAATGTCCGAGGGGACTTGATGAAGGGGAAGTGGACGAGTGGACGAGGACGATTAGAGCGGCGTGATGGGTCACACCGACGCCGTCGGACCGGATGTTAATTGGAAATTCGAGGTCTCGCTCCCTGGTGGTTGGTTCCTCTCGGCTGGAGGAATTACTACAGGACTGAAGATCAAGATCACTCCCTCCCTCCCTCCCCCCTTTCGTTCCTCCCTCCCTCCCTCCCTCCTTTCTTCCCTCCCTCCCTTCCTCCATTTTCTCCCTCGTTTTTCCGCTTTCCTCTTTTTGTCGATTGGCAATTTGTGGCCACGTCTC
The DNA here is from genome assembly GCF_023375685.1 of Ictalurus furcatus. Taxonomy (NCBI): domain Eukaryota; kingdom Metazoa; phylum Chordata; class Actinopteri; order Siluriformes; family Ictaluridae; genus Ictalurus; species Ictalurus furcatus. The sequence goes on along the minus strand of NC_071276.1, from coordinate 20,744,009 downwards.
AGGGGCAGGAGGACGAGGAGGAAGAGGAAGGGGGGTTTGACCGAGACTTTTCTGCTACACCAATTTCGTCCTTGCCTAGAATTCAATCTCTCTTACACACACACACATATACACAAACACACACACACACACACACACACACACACACACACACACACACTCAGCCCCCTCTGTGTCAATTAGAGAACACCAGCGAGGCAGCACAGCAGGTATCAACACTATTCCACTTTCTAATCCCCCATCACACACACACACACACACACACACACACACACACACACATATAACACACCAGGGTAACAATATAGGTATATAGGTGCCCCACATTATCCCCCCAACACCACCATTACACATCGTATAAATCTAAGAGAGAGGGAGAGGGAGTGAATAAATGCCACACACACACACACACACACACACACACACACACACACTCTCTCTCTCTCTCTCTCTCTCTCTCTCTCGCTCTCTCTCAGGGCACAGATTGGTGGAATTAGCCTCCCCGTGGCCCCGCTTCATTCACATTGTCGTATTCAGACTAGAAAGTGAGCCCTATTTAAATGATAATGAGGATTTAGGGCTGAGAGAGCAGCAAAACATTCCGGCACATTCCGGTCTGAGCTCCATAAGTCTCGGCACCCCGTGCTAACCTGCTGTAGGGCGCACTACTTAGCAATGTCGTGTCACGATAAGCCAGATTTAAGATTTTACACCGTTTATTTACAAAGAAAATCAATATCAGTCTGAGGAACATTCTTCCACATAAACACCACCTGAATTTAAATAATAACAATAAAAATAATAATAATAATAATCATAATCATCATGTTATTTATTTATTTTAGAAATAACAACAATCTTTATTTATACTAAGCCTAACCCTTATCTTCTGTCGTAAAATTACCGCCAACTGCGAAAGAAAGGAAGTTTTCTGAATTTCTGTTCCCCGCCACGTTCCCCCTGACAACCCAAAGTGGGCGGAGCTTTCGTCTGGTACGTCAATGTTAAAAATAAACCAATCAGAATTAGCCACTTGGTTACATCACCTCCCGTTTTACCCCAAACACACAAACTAAAGTGACTTCTTTCCTGCTCAACGCCACCCCTTCATCGTTTATCAGACTATATACTGTTTTATTCTTTCAGATTTGGGAATCAAAACGGGGTGTGTCTTATAAAAAAAATAAACGTAAGGAAAACTAATTAAAAAATAAATATATTCGTGTGTGGCAGTGATGAGTATTTCTAGCGTACCTCATACGGTTTATCATGTTGTTTAAGAAAAGAGAATTAGCACGAGGCGCTCGTCATAATCTACACCTGCTGATGTAGAACACTGCGCAAACTGGATTTTTATTTAATTAACACGATTAAAATAAATAAATAAAGGAATAAAACTCATGATGTACGCGTGGGCACGTTTCTTTCACTGCGTTTTTCATGCACGTGTGATCCAATCAAATCACAAGTTATGGATCTGATCTCGCCGAGCTTCACCCTGAACTTACGTCACGTGCAGTACATAGAAATATGAATAAAAGATCAGTATTCTCTATTACAATAAAGAATAAACACTAATAATATTATCAATAAATAATAATAATAATAATAAAAATAATAATAATAAAGCTGTCGCATGAACACAGCCTGAATTAGGGGAACTCTCTGACCCTCACTAATGAGGCAGGCGGGACGACCTGTTCAGAGCTTTTGTTCATTTCCAAACTGACAGTCGATTAAAGGGCGGAGCTGCGCATGAATAGGAGCCAATCAGGAGCAGCCGAGCATGAAGCCAGCGAATAATAACGAAGCTGCACTGAGATTCTCCACCAGGACAAGATCCGTTACTCATATATTACTGTATATTAACCTAATCCCCTTCAGCTAGTTAGCAGGCTAGTTTGCTAGCCAGCATGACTGCTACACTGCTAGGCTAAACACCTGATCGAGTGTTCAGTTGAAGTTTACAAAATACTTTATTAATACTTTTGTTTCTGTAAAAGTTTGAATTAATCTCATGGACGAGAAAGGCACTAATAAAATTTTATAAATGTGGGTTGTTGTTTTTTTGCTAATATGAAAAATGCAAACCAACCAAACACTCCTTTGTCAGTAAACACTAACAGCTTGCTAACTCACTAATGCTAATTCGTTAGCTAGCACCGAACACAATCGATCTCGGCAGTAAAAATATCGTAGACGTGGAACAAAGTACAGTGACATTTCAGGAAGCTAACAAGCTAAGATACCAAGTGTCTGGCTAACAGCTAACACATCAGTTATATTAGTTTAAGAAATGCTAGCTGATCTAGCTGATTAACAGAGTTGCTAACTAGCTAGGACAATAATCGTCTAGGCTAGCAGTGAACACAACAGTTATACCGGCTTAGAAGCTTGCAAGATGCCTACCTGATTTGCTAACTAGCTATGATACTAATTTCCTTGCTAGCAGGTTTCTAAGCTAATATAACTGTTATGGTAGCTGCTAGCCAGACATTTTGTATCCTAGCTAGTTAGCAAATCAGCTAGTCAACTTAGAAACTAGCTAGCTGTCTATTAAGGGTTTTGGTAGCTAAGTAAGGTACTGATGATCATGCTAGCAGTGAATCCAATCACCTCAGGCAGTCAGAACAATTACTCTGAACTCATTCATCTGCTACATCGCTGATTTGCTAACTAGTTATTCAGTTAATTAGCTAGCTAGCAGCTGACACGGTCAAACTTGGCAGGAGGAACAGTCACGATGAAGAAGCAGAGGTCCTCGCTGCCTCTGGTGAGTGCACGTAGCTGGTACAGTTAGCTCGCTTTGCTAATCTAATCTGAGAACGGTGCTAGTACGAAGTCTAACGTAAATAGACTGACTTTCACTCCGATTAGTGCGTTATTTATGCTGCGTTTAACTAATTAGCTTTAGAAGCGAAATGACTGTTCTCATTAGCAGTGAAAATAATAATAGTGTTATTATGACAGGCCACGCCCACAAGCGACACACTACAACTGAGCGACTAAGGGAGCTCGACCTAGGGGAAGTGGATGAGTGTGCCACAGCAGACGTGAGCGTTCTGAAAGACTTCGCTGCATCGTAAACGCGACCGTGTTTACAGAGTTAGCATTAGCGCCGTTGTGCTGACTGACACTCTTTCTCCCTCTCTCCCTCTCTCTCTCTTTTTCTCTCTCCTCCCTGTGTGATGGACAGGTACAAACGACGTGGGCACGGCATCCTGCTTCTTAGCGCCGTTACTTTTGGCAGGAGATTAGAGGGAAATGGCAGATCAACACTGTCAGCCAGCGCAGCCTGCAATTTTCCTCACTCCTCTCAGCCCTCCCTCTCTCTCTCGCTCTCTCCCTCTCTCTCTCTCTCTCTCTCCGTTCTGTCGCTTTTCACTGTCAAAACTGTCAGGCTTTTATCGGCCTCCATCCTGCCGCCCCTCCTCCTCTCTCTCGCCCTGTCAGATTCTTTCATTTAAAAAAAGAAAAACGCAGCCTTTTTGCTCCAATCAGCGAGAAATGACAGAGAGAGAGAGAGAGAGAGAGAGAGAGAGAAACAGACAGATAGATAGAGATAGACAAAAAGGCAGACAGAGAGAGACACATACAAAGAGAGAGACAGACTGGCAGACAGAGAGATAGACACAGACAGACAGACAGACAGACAGAGAGAGAGAAACAGGCAGATAAATAGAGATAGACAGTCAGGAAGAAAGACAGAGAGAGACACATACAAAGAGAGAGAGACAGAGAGAGAGAGAGAGAGAGAGAGAAGATAAAAGCCTGATATGTCTCTCGTCCTCTAATTTCCATCAGGAACAGCACATTTAATCTCTTCATTAAGAGCTTTTTCTTCGCTCCGTCCTCCTCCTCCTCATCATCGCCCATTCGGAGAGACATGTACCCCTCCTCTCATCTCTCCTCTCGTCTTTTTTTCTCTCCCTCGCTCTGCCTGAGTGAATTTGCCTGGCGTTTGACAGGCATTAGTTAGAGAAGCATATTCAGGATTCATTTAAAACGAGCCACGTGGGAATTAGACATAAATTCTCATTACTCTGGCGTATCGCCTTATTATTTCACCCCTCCCCCCGTCTCCCCCCGTCTCCCCCGTCTCCCCGTTCGCATCTAAAATCACACACACACACACACACACACACACGGTTTTAGATAGATAGATAGATGCACTTTAACGATCCCTGAGGGGAAATTATCCATTACTTATTCATTACAGATGATTGATGCCTCCAGTTTCCGACTACACCGTCATTTTATCCTGATGATGTCAAGGGCACAAAGTTTGACCTTTCTAATAAAAAAATCCTCGTCGTTTCTTAACGAACGGATATTTTAATATCGGCAAGAAAACGTATGTCTTCTTGTGACATGGTACATGTGTCTGTAAGAAAAACACTAGACGTAACGGCGTAAAAACGGCGTAAAAACAGCAGCTGAGTCACTGATCGCACGCATCTGAGACGGGCATGGGGCGTGGCCTAAGATTCTAATGAGCAGCTTGATTGACAGCCCTCAACGAGAATCAGGATTCAACTGTATACACAGTAGCTACGTTATCTAGGTTAGCTTTTACTTTATTCGCTAGGTTAGCGTTTACATTATTTGCTAGGTTAGCTTTTACTTTACTAACTAGGCTAGAATTCTCATTACTCATTAGTTTAGTTCTCATTACATGCTAAGTTAGCTTTCACTTTACTCGCTAAGTTAGCTTTTACTTTACACGTTAAGTTAACTTTCACATTACATGCTAGGTTAGCTTTTACTTTACTCGCTATGTTAGCTTTTACTTTATTCAGAAGATTAGCTTTCCTGATCTAATCTTTCTTTGAACACAGTAATTACTATGCAGAAATCTAAGCTATAGTTGCTGCTGTTGTTGACAGTGATATTTGTGTTCATGAACTGCCTGAAATCGTTTCCATGGTTACCCATAGCTAGCTAATGTAACACAATCATAAAGCTAGCATTAGCTAGTCAGATCACTACAGAATGTCTCCCTGTTTATAAAAGCCAGCATGTGTTTGTAGTTCAGCTAAAAAGCTACCAATCAACTGCAAATAAACGAATGTTTACAGATAAACAACAGCGAAGGTTAATTCAGTGCTGAAATGTTAACTACGGACAAAAGTTAATGATAAACATGTATTTTTGTTCTTTTTGTGAGAGAGAAGTAACGCAGTAAAACCCGCAGTGCAGTCAGCCCCGAGCCGAGCAGTACCACAGCTTCTCTCCTCACGCTCATCTGTCACTGGCTGCCTAACACTATGACCTCACAGTCTGAGTGGGCGGGGCTTACCTCACTGAGGCGGTCCTTGGAGCTGCTCCGGTTGGCTGTGGAGTTCACAGCAGGAACTTTGGGCTCTGTCAAAGACCTCACCGTCTGATTGAGGGCACTTTTAAACTGGAAAAGAAAATAATAACACGTTACACCACAGCGTTACTGAATCCTGTGCTCTGATTGGTCAGAAGGTGGTGATTAGTTTTCTATAACAGCAGTTCTGACTGTAGCGCAGGTTTATATTAATGCGCAGCACGACTCGTCATGTTTTATTCCTAACCTATTACAGAACAATAACAACAGCTAGAAGATATTCTGACCAGCTGCCCAGCGAGTGTGTGTGTGTGTGTGTGTGTGTGTGTGTTCATTCCCAGGGGCAGGCCAGGTCTCCGCATTTCTCCTCTAATTAAAACAGATCACTGTTACAATTAACCTTTCTGCTAAATATCAATTACAGCCGCAAGCAGGGACGAATTAAAGGGGTCTGACCATCACACACACACACACACACACACACACACACACACACATGTATGTGCTTTAACCCCTCGGCCAGAAAGCTTCATGTAGGAAATCGAGAACGCTAAGCAGAAGGCCCTGAGGTGAAATTTGGTTGTACGGAGTTTCCAGGGTTTTGGGCTGTGTTCCAAATCAACCTGTAACCTCCCTAGTAGACTACGCTGTAGGGTTAGGGTTAGAGTTATGTGCACTACTCTATGTAGCACGCTAACGGGGGAAAAAAAACCCCATCAAATTATAGTGCACTCAGGACCTTTCCATTCCACTCATCGTTCAAGTGGATAAAACCATGAGGACACTGTTGCTAGGCAACTGAAAGCCACAGACACGAAGCATAAGCTAGCTAACAACTCAGGCTAACAATTTATCCAGCTAGCAAGTAGCTGTGAAGCCGTTTATACAGACACCACGACGGCAGAAATGAGACAGAACCATCCGGAGCGTCAACATTTACCTCAGACGTGTCACTAAGAAAAGACTCAGCACTTAGCACTGACTGCTAATCAATCTTCAACAGGTTCCTACATTACACGGTACCAGCTAAACAGCTAGCTGTTTATATTTAACTAATACGATGATTAATTCAGTGCAGAACTAGCCAGCTAGCTATACTTAACACCTTATATTACAGCTGACTAGCTATTTATGTCCTTCCTCGTATTAGCTAAATGTAAACAGTTGACTAGCTAGTTAGCTATTTATATTTAGCTAATACAATGACAAACTGTTGGTGTAGCATTAGCCAGAAAGTTTAATACACCTTAAGTACTCCCTCGCTCCATCTTTCTCTCTCTCTCTCTCTATTTTCCCTCATTCTCTTTTCTCTCTCTCTCTAAGGAGAAAGGCTTTGTCCCAAACCACACACTCCTGCGCTAAACAGTATGTAAAAATCCCTAGATTACAAGCTGTTTTTGACTCTTTTGGTTTAGAACACAACCAAGAAAAAGGCAAGTAGGCCACACCCTGTGTGGTTACCCACAATTCAACAGGGATTTCCCATCATGCACCTCTTCATCTAACAATACAAACAAGATCATTATATGTGCTAAAACACACACACACACACACACACGTTTCTTTGATGACTTTGTTCTTTATTAGTGTTGAAAGTAGAAACATGTTTTGTTAGCGCTAATGAATGCTAATGAAGCAAATTCAAACAGTAGCTAATATTAATTCCTCTAGTTTCATCTTAACCACACACACACACACACACACACACACACACACACGCACTTTGATCCCTGTCTTCTCTATTAGTGCTGAAAGTAGAAACATGTTTTGCAAATTGTTGCGAAAGCTAATGAAGCACATTTCAATACGCGGTCATGCTCAGCTAGCGCGCTTCATTTGCAAGGCAAAACCTGAGTTTTAAAATCTTTTTGGCCTGAAGCAGCACCATCTGCTCTGAAAATAAACAAATCTGTGTCTTCATCGACGACGGGCTCTTATTCTTTACAACAGCGAGATGCTGAAATTAAATTATCACCATTATTATTCTCCTCGAGGACTGCGCTCCTGCTGTTAGCCTCCTGTAGCGTTCAGCGCTTAGCCGTGCTGCGTTCACCGCCCCGGGTGCATCTTTACCATTCACAGCAAAACTATTTGTAGTTTAGATCGAAACGCTGTGGATCAAAACGGACGCGCGAGTAAGAGTCGGTAAAAACAAGAAAGTCATATTTAACATCTAGCTTTAATGCATGATTATAGAACTAGCATGAATATCCAACTAGCTAATTAGCATATAACTTAGATAAAAAGTTAAGAGTCGCTAAGTGAGGAGTGACACACAACAGACTGTGCTGTTATACGAAAATAATGCACGCTGGAGAGTGTTATTGCGCTTATACCACAACGATTTACCAACAATCACACTGCTTACTTTATTAAATTATTTAAATGAGTTAGGTTTAATGTTTAAGTTGGTTCCTGTTCTTACTTACATTATAGCTGCGATAAACAATCATTCTCTCTCTCTCTCTCTCTCTCTCTCTCTCTCTAAACGCAGCTTGTCATTCTACAGAGAAACTAGAAAGCGAATGTTTGAGAGTTACAAAGTGCTGACACTGGAGACTCCTTCCATAACGTCTCCTAATAATAACACCGGCCATTTAAAGGCCTTGTCCCAAATGTTAGGGTTCGTGCCTGTGACTGTTCTTATTAATACATTTGCAATTTTATGGTTCCGTCCCATATTTGTTTTTGCTCTTACTAGAACTTTCAGTGTCTTAAGGCTTCGTCCCAAGCACTAGAATTCTACTTACTACTTACTGTTCTTACTAGGACGTTGCCCATTTTTTGTCTCTGTCCCAAACTAGAGCTCATCGCTAGTTAGGGGTTCTTACTAGAACGTCGGCCATTTTAAGACTCCATCCCTAACGCTAGAATTCTAGAACTGTTCTAGTAGGAGTTCATCACTGGTTAGTTAGTGTTCTTATTAGTACCGGAGTCATATTATGTTCTCTTAAAAAACACACTCATCTCATTAGAAAAATGTCAAATAAATTTTACACAAGTGATGAACTCTAAGATTTGGGACGAGGCCTTAAAATGGCTGAAGTTCTAGTAAGAACGGTAAGTAGTGATGAGGTGTAGTTTGTGACAGGTCCTTAAAATGGATGAAGTACTAGTTAGATCACTAAGTAGTGATCAACTTTAACACTTGGGACAAGGCGCTTAAAGTTCCAACGTTCTAGTAAGAGCACTAAGTATTGCTGAGCTGCAGTTTGGGACGGAGCCATACTCGGTGATATTTCTCTGGATTCGTACGAGGAGCTCAGTTTGCCTTCACGTTTTTTTGGGAAAGGTATAAAGTTATTATCGCGTCTTGCAGCAGTTCTTCCTCAGTGTGACTTTCACACTCTAAAACGACACCTGATGTAACGAGACGTCCTGACGCTTCCTCCTATAATTAAATCCAAATTGAATTCAATTAAAATTTAATTAAAGGTTTTTTTCATGTCGGGAGGCGAGAAACTTCATGTTCACGGCTGAGCGCCGGTTTTACACGTGTTCGTTCTCTTTAATATTAACTGTAATTAGCACCTGTTGGGTCTTAGATCAAAGACATGTTCCTCATTATACTTAAAACTAAATAATAAATTGCTTTTGGACCAATCACGACTGATATGCAAATATCACAGGGTCACATGGTACCCGGAATCATTTAACTACAAATTATGCGCTAATGAGCTAATGTTAGCGATGAACAGATGCCGGTTGTCATGGTAACATTATAATACATTCTGAGTTTTGAGAAAATCTCTTACGTGCAGTTAGCTACGTGGTTAGCTAGCTGGTCAGCTAATGCTAGCGATATTAGGGACGTCAGGAGGACGTGGGGCGTGGCTACTAATTTGCATATTCATGATTATTCATAGAGCCTGGTATTTTTATTGAGAGTAACGGTGTAGAGGTCGTCTCTTGGAGATTATACTAAGAGTTTGTTATTCTACATACGTTCAAAGGGTTTCAAATTAAAATGTGTGTGTGTGTGTGTGTGTGTGTGATGAGCTGAGAGTTGCAGGAAGTTACAACAGCTCTGTTCTGAAGACTAATTGTCTACACGAGCCAGGCTACGACCTTGGCTAACATTCTTTATCCTCTGTGTGTGCGTGTGTGTTTTGCTCCGAAGGTCAAGTGAACATGTAGCAGCTCGCTAACAAATTATGCGGGAAGGAAACAACTGTGTGTGTGTGTGTGTGTGTGTGTGTGTGTGTGTGAGTGAGAGAGAGAGAGTGAAACAACACTGCTGCAGTGTGAATCGATCAGGTGTAAAAAACTGTAATATTCAACTTTAATTAATAAATAATATAACAGGTTTTTTTTATATATATATATATTTAAACACTGATGTAGCAGGAAATTTAGCATTATGCTAATTGTAATATGGCTGTAAAGGTGTATAGAGTGAGGATGGGATGCCACGTGAATGTTCTGTGTAGTTTCCTCTCACCGCAGGCTGTATAAACGACTTAACAGCAATGTACTAGCTGAAATTGTTCATCTGAGTTTAGCTAGTTAATGCTCGGTGTCTGAGTGTCCGAGTTACCTAGCAACAGTGCTGTCATGATTTTTATTCCCTCGAAGTTTGGTTAGCGGTAACGCTAAGTGTAATAACAGTGTAATTTTAGTTCTTCTGAGCCTTTTCTTAGTCATTTACCAACACATCTGAGGTAAATATTGCCGTTCTGGATGGTTCTGTCTCGTTTCCACTCTCACTGCTTTTGTATAAACAGCAACATGCTAGCTACAACATTAGCCATGCATTATCACAGCTATGTGCTTAGAGCATCAGCTGCTTCGCAACAGTGTGGACATTTTCATCAGTCACATGCACATGGATATTAACAAGCTAGCTAGCTACGTGTTTAGCTAACATACACCACATGATAGTTGCTTGGTGTTACAACAACTAGCTTATTTTAATAACAAGCTAACTATTAAATAAACTATTAAATGAAATAAAAGATTTTAATGTGTTTATAATGGTTTGTAATGGTAGTTTAATAGAAAGTTTGGTTCCTATACTGATCTGATTTTATTGTTGTGCTAATCAAGGATATGTGCACAAACATCCTGTGTGATTCTGGTGGTTTATAACATTTGGGAATTTCCTAAAGCATTGTTTCACTGTGTAAGGCTTTTAACTTTGTCTAATCACTGCTACTATTTTATGCTAATTTTGACTAGCGCTGCTGGTACAAGGTTATTCATGTAAAAAGACTGAATCAATGCAAAAATGACAATATATACATCACTTTTCAGCATCTGCTATTCCGAAACTCCGGCTGCTTTATTTCCATAAAACACATCGCTGATGTTTATTATAATTGCGCTAACATCGTTAAGTCGGCCGCTGTAAATGTTCTGCATTTTAAACATATAAACTTTCAAAAATATAAGCTTTCATAACAGCACGGGAAAGAAGTGAAATAATTCCGCATAAAGTCTGAAAATAGATTCAGCACATTTCAGAGGTCACAGGGTTCATCTTCAGCGTTTTCTATAAGAAACACCGTAGGGAACTTAACACACGACCTTTACACCTACAGAAAAAAGTCAAAGTGCACCAGCAGGAACTGTTTTTATTTCATCAGTTATCCAGCAATAACACGTTACGTTACTCAGACGATCAACACGGAGGAGACAGCAGCAGAGTCGCGTCTCAGAACACACGATCTGAATTATAAACATTCACTACAGAGGAACCGGGAACATTTCTATACAGCGCTCTGTACTTAGCTCCAGTTAGCTTCAGTACATGAGGGGGTTCTTAAATTCACTAACCGCTAAACACTAACTGACTGGAAGAAATTGGTCACATTATATTTGTTAAATTGGTCATTTTTAATAGCGAATATTTTACACATATAATAATTTTACATTTTCTATTTGTTAAATTTAGTATTTGTTAATATTTCTACTTGTTACATTCTGTTGATTAGATTCTTGTTCTATTTTCTGTATTCTACTAGTTAGAGTTTCTGAATTGGGATCAAATTCTATTGGTTGAAATCGGTTGATTGAATTCTATTGATCAAATTATATTGATTGAATTCTGTTTGCTGAATGTTGTTTGTTGAATTCTGTTTACTAAAGCTTCTATTTGCTGAATTTTATTTATCAAATTTTATTCCTTGAATTCTACTTATTGCATTTTATCTATTAACTGCTATTGCTCAAATTCTATTTGTTGAATTCACTTTATTGAATTGTACTGATTAAGCTCTATTGGTCAATTCTATTCACTGAAATCCACTGATCAAATTCTATCCATTGAATTCAACTGATCAAATTCTATTATTGTTCTATTATTGAATTCTGTTTGCTAAATATTGTTTGTTGAATACTGTTTTCGAAGCTTCTATTTGTTGACTTCTACTTATCAAATTCTATTCCTTGAATTCTATTGATCAAATTCTATACACCGGATTCTATTCATTGAATTTTATCAGTTAAATTCGATTGGTTGAATTCCATTCATTGAATTCTATTTCTGAATTCTATTATTAAGTTCTGTCGATCAATTCCATTTGTTGAAATACATTGATCATATTCTATTTATCGAAGTCTGTTCATTGAATTTTACTTGTTGACTTTTATTCATCAAATTCTATTCATTGAATTCTATTCATCAAATTCTATACACTGCATTCCATTTATTCAATTTTAGATATTAAATTCTATTGGCCAAATTCCATTCATTGAATTCATCCATTCATTCTATTTCTGAATTCTATTTATTGAATTTTATTATTATGTTATGTTGATCAAATTCTATTTATTGAATTGTATTTGTTGAATTTTATTTATTGAACTCTATTTGTCTATTTGTTAAATTCTATTGTTAAATGTTTGTATTTGTTTAATTCTAACGATCTCGTAAATAATGATGTAAACAGTACCGGTGTACTGCGCTGTGATGTTAGTGTGTATGTCACTGGCTTTGTTTTGTGTTAAAGAATAAAATAAATCTTGCGTGACGTATTCGAAACCAGGCCGAATCCCTCAGAAAGCATTTCTCACCTCTACACGCCGTGCCTGTCCTTAAAGGTTCTCCGTAGAACCCTGTGAACAACAACGTTTCAGGAAGCGTTCATTTTAAAGAAGCTAATCATCTTTAATCATCCGAGGAACCCTCGAAGAACCCTTTATATATAAACTGGCTAAGTGTGCAGAACAAACTCCAAATTACTGAGAAATTATTTTCTTCTTAACATCCAGAACCTGTCAGGAGTTTAACGGTTAACTTTTTGGCACTTGGTACAGTCTCAGAAAAAAAGAGCTCCTTGAGGGTTCTACTTGGAACCCGTTCTGATAGGACATTAATAATACACAATTAAACACATAAAACCTTCCAGCCTTAGCTTTAACTGCATTACGCAGTCCTTTGTGAATCGTCTCACAGCATGCAGTGTATTATGGGTAATGTTTTCAAATCAAGAGGGAGAGAGAGAGAGAGAGAGTTTTATCTTAACCTCTCAAAGTAAAGTGATAATATCTATGTGAGCACAGGCCTGTGTTAATTAAGGTGAACACACATGAAGCGCGGATGTGTTTGTGTGTGTGTGTGTGTGTGTGTGTGTTGGAGATGAAGCTCTGGAGGAGAAGGAGGAGGAGGAGGAGTGTGTGATGTTCCTCTCTTTCCCTCTGACAGAGCCACGGCGCTCGTTAAACCTTTTCTTTATCTCTTAACAATCGCTCTAATTATGTTCATTGAAGGGGGCCAATTAGCGCGGGGCCGTGTGCGCCCGAGGCCGCGCGCCTCCACACCAACGTGCAATTAACGCCGCCAAAATTTATTTAGAGACACTTCTCGCCTTTTGACTCCCTCCAATTATCACTAATCAATGCTGCCGAGAGACGGGTCGCCGTAATTCATCAGGAGAGAGAGAGAGAAAAAAGTGACACACACACACACACACACACACACAACACACACACACACACACACAACAAGTCCTCGCTGACTCTGAAGGGCAAAAATGTCAGACACAACAACATTACAAGCAGAGAGAGAGAAATAAAGCGCACATGAAGCACATTAACAGAGAAAGAGAGAGAAACAGAGACACAAATACACAGAGGGAGAGAGAGAGCTAAGGATAGAGAGAGAGAAAAATAAACAGACAGAGGGAGACAACAGATAAAGAGAAGCACACAGATATACAGAGTGACACATATATATATACTTATGTGTGTATATATATATATATATATATACATATATACGTGTATATATATATATATATATATATACGAGAGAGAGAGAGAAACAGAGAGACACACACACACAGAGACACACAGATGGGAAGAAAGAGAGACAAATAGAGAGACACAGATAGGCAGAGGGAGACACAGATAGAGAGAGACACACACACAGGTAGGCAGAGAGAGACACAGGTAGCAAAACAGACACACAGAGAGAGAGACACACACAGGTAGGCAGAGAGACACAGAGAGAGAGACAGAGAGAGAGAGAGAGACACAGATAAAGACACACAGGTAGGCAGAGAGACCCAGATATATATATAAAGAGAAACAGACACACACAGACAGACATACAGAGAAAGACAGAGAAACAGAGACGCAGAGAGAGACAGTAGAGAGAGTGACTGTGTTTACACGGACAGCAGTAATCTAATTATTGAGCTTATTCTGAATAAGACGTATAATATTGTGATTAAGGTGTTTACATGAGTCGCTTTTAGAATACTCCTGTCATGTACCCGGTTTACATGTTCTAGATCATAATTAGATTAACAGCCCGCGTCATTACGTCACCGCGCCACGCCGTCCGACGTCCCTCCAGAATTTCACGTAGCAACATACAGTTGGTCTTCGTTATGGGACCGTATACAGTTTTGGGTGTTTTATTTAATTTTTTTACGGACGCTTCAAGTGCAGTTAATTATTAGTCGTGCTGTACGTGCTAATAGACGACTGCTTGAAGCGGTGGGCTGCGTCCCAAACCACGTACTTACCGTCTATATAGTAGCTGAAACACATGTATTTCTCCTACTATATAGTAGGCAAGTACGCGGTTTGGGACGCAGCCGAACTCTCTTGTTCGCCGTAAAACGTTGAGCGCTGCCGTGTGTGATCGTGTCCTGTCGCACAATGCGGTGAAAACTCTCACACGACGTTAATAGTGTGATTAAGGTGTTTACATGTCTGTAAGGAATACTCCACACGTCTTAATTCCATTTGTGTTTACTTCAAGTATGACTTTAATCGGATTAAGGTCATCAGTAATCGCTGTTTACATGCTAGTTTCTTAATCAGAGTATCGTCTTAATCGGATTAATATCGGATTACTGTCGTCCATGTAAACGTACTGAGAGACAGAGACACATGCAGACAGACAGAGAGAGACACAGTCACAGACAAAGAGAGATAGAGAGATAGACAGGGAGAGATGCACACACACACACACACACACACACACACACACACACAGAAACTTCATTTTAATGGTGGCAATCAATTTAAACAAAGCTGCAGGTGCCATTACTTTAATCTCAGACAGAACACTGGGATGGATATGTCCAAACTTCTGTGGCTGAATCTCAGATGTTCCACTGGACACTGATTAGTGCACTTGGTAGAGTCACTATGTAGTCACTGTGGTGTTCCCTATGTAGTGAGCATCTATAGTGAATCTGAAGGAAACTGGAACTTAACGTAAACATGGTGGAAATTTATGCAGATAAAATAAAAATAAATCTGAAACTTTCATTCTGATGTTAAAACCGTAACGCTGCTCATGAATCGTACAGGAAACTAAAAAGAGAGATGAACTTCATCAGGCTGAAGATCAGACTCCACTCTGTAACCGTAAGATTACTATTAGCAGGACAATTCCAACCAATCAGTGAGCTGCACTGTTTATAGCTCCGCCCACAAGTCCATATTTGGTTATTCTTGATATTTAAATTCAGTACTTAGTTACAGTACGATGAGTAGAAATCATCACAAACTGTATGAGAGGGTTATTTTATCCACGATTAATCAATACATCGATGTGAAAAAACACACAAAGACAGAATTACACGTGTGTGTGTGTGTGTGTGTGTGTGTGAGAGAGAGAGAGAGAGAGAGAAAATGGCGTGTTTAGTATTAATGCGTGTTTAACACCCGACTATCAGCGCTCACAACACCACATCTGTTTGTTTGAGTTCCACTTCAGTAATTAGCTAATTAGCCCGCTAAATTAGGAGCGACGCTGAAAGTGTACACTTCGCCTTGTGACACACAGATAACACACACACACACGCACACACACACACACACACCTCACTTCACTACGAGAACATAAATCTGAAGTCGAGATAAACTACATAATTTGGACAAAAAAAACCCAAGTAATTGTGTATTTTCTCTGCACGCTGTTATGCTCACGGTTAGATGTGCACATGTACAAGAAAAAAAGGAATAAAGAAATGAAATGTAAATATTTAATACGTCTCATGCGCTAGACGCTAACCAGCAAGCTTTAAAAGCTTAAACAAACATCTCTTAAAGGCTCTGAAACATGGCTACCATGCTAGCTCAGCTAACTAGCTACTTTCGGCTAGCTACAATGTCCAGCTAGGTATTCCAGTTTGGTAAGTGTCTGAAAATTTCACAAGCCAGACTCATTTCTATTTTCATTTCATTTCAATGACTTGTTATTAAATAAGGTGGCTAAATATTAATAGCGAGGTAATACAGCTACGTAGCTAGCAACACATCTAGCCAGTCAGCAAATCCCTGATTGTAGTGAGCTGTGTGTTAGCAGCTAAACGTCATTAGCAGCTAAACATTTCACACTTCACACTACCAGTGAAACCCCGCCTCTAAAAAACACAACAGAGAAAAAGTATGACTTTACTGAGTGACTTTACTGAGTTAGCGAATCTAGCTAGCTGGCTAGTCGATGTATCATTAGTACGCGTTTCATTAAACGTTTTCATTTAGCTAGTAACAGTTTAGCTGGAAATGCTGCTTCAACACGGCTAGAAACTTTTTACAGATAAGCACTACATCGCACAATCATATATTTAACACTATTTAACTTTTTTAAAAAAAAAACATTTTATAGCTAGCACCATGATTATTGTGAAAATCACAAGATCACAGGGTCTGTTTAACGTTCTCTAGAATATCCGTAGCTAGCAACACGGCTAGTTTTAGCTAGTGATGCATGGCTAGTGACATGTCAAAGTTTGTGTCTAACGTCTAAATCGCAGAATCAGTAGGCTAATCACAGAACCTTTGTAATTAGCAAAGCTGCTAGTTTTACATATAAACATGAAACACGGGGATTGTGTTGGTTGTGTAAAGCTGTAAAGTCGTGCTGAAATTCCGTTGAAGAATTATTTTAGCTAGGGCTAGTAACGTGGCTAGTTTTACGAATAGACGTGAACGTATGAACGTATAAATCGTGTTTATCTTTGTAGCTAGCAATGTGGCTAGTTTTATAGATAAACAGTGAATATCAGGATCATACAGACGATTGCTAAATCCTTTCGGAGAACTATCGTAGCTAGCAATGTGGCTAAATTTACAGCTAAACGTTGGAATCAGGTCGTTTTTGAGAAATGTTTTCGCTAGCGAAGTGTAAAGCTGATCTGTAGCTTTTATATGCAGGTTTATTTTTGCATTATTGAGAAACTGTTCATGTAGAAATGTTATAACCGAGACAGCTAAACTGCTGGGGATAGACTTCCATTATTTGTTAGCTACGTTAGCCTCGTAGCGCCAACACATCCTGGCTAATCGATTCCGTACATTTGGAGGGAAGAGGGAGGTTTTATTTTTAGCTGAAGCGCCCCTTTAGCGATGGAACATGACGTCTCGGACGCACGTAGAGAGAAAAATCCGAGCTAAACCGATGGAGTGTGTAGCGCTCCGTGTGTGGTGTGTAAAAAAAAAAAAAAAGAAAAGAAAAAAACCTCTTCTCTGCACTCAGATATTCCGTTTAAATATTTACGTGTAATAAAAAGTGATTTTTCGCCCGCACTTTCCGACAGAACGGTTTGACCTTGAGCCTGTGAATAATTTTAAATAAAGCGGCAGGACGTGAACACACTTCACCGTGATTCAATCATCGGGAAATATCATCCATCATGTCAGGAAGGTACACACACACACACACACACACACACACACACAAACACGCAGAGTATGCTCAAAAAATATGCAGTCATTATGAGGCAATATCAGGAGCATCCATTACTGAAACACATCACACACTGGTGGAGTTATTCGCACACACACAGCGCCCCCTGGTGGATCAACACCCTTTTTTTAGTTCTGGCTGCAATATTACAGCTAGTTTCAGTGCGTGTGTGTGTGTGTGTGTGTGTGTGTGTGTGTGTGTTTCTGCTGGTACTGTGTATTGTCATTTTCAGGATGTTAAGGTTTAAATAAGAGTGAAATGTGTTGTTTAATCGTTTACAAGCCAAACCCTTGGTCTTTACGGTGATGTGTAAAAGGTGAAGGATGAGATGGAGTAATGTGTCTGTGTGAAAAGTAATAATGAATATGCGTGCATTAATTATTATATATATATAAGCGTGGAGATAATAATAGGAATAATAGGAGTGTGTGTGTATGTGTGTGTGTGTGTGTGTTACCATCATGTAGCACAGACAGTCTAAAGACACCTACAACCTTACATGACCAGCAGGTGGCAGTGTTGTATCACCACACACACTAAAGCAGCACAGTGACATCATATGGGAATAAACATAAAGCTCAGCACATAGTGTGTGTGTGTGTATGTATGTGTGTCTGTGTGTGTGTGTGTGTGTGCGTGTGTATGTGTGAAAAGCTTTTAATGTTGTTCAGATGCAAGTGTAAAGTGCTGAAGGAGGCGTCAATAAAGTCACAAGTCACTCAGTCACAATAAAGGAGGCGTGGTCTCAGTGTGTGTCACAGTAAATGGGAGTGGCCTGTGTGTGTCAGTCACAGTGAAGGGGGTGTGGCCTGTGTGTCAGTCACAGTGAAGTGGGTGTGGCCTGCGTGTGTCACAGTGAAGGAGACGTGGCCTGTGTATCAGTCATAGTGAAGGAGGCATGGCCTGAGTGTGTATCAGTCATAGTGAAGGAGGCATGGCCTCTGTGTGTCAGTCACAGTGAAATGGGAGTGGCCTGTGTGTGTCAGTCACAGTGAAGGAGGTGTGGCCTGAGTGTGTCAGTCATAGTGAAGGAGGTGTGGCCTGTGTGTGTCAGTCACAGTGAAGGAGGTGTGGCCTGTGTGTGTCAGTCACAGTGAAGGAGGTGTGGCCTGTGTGTGTCAGTCACAGTGAAGGAGGCGTGGCCCGTGTGTATCAGTCATAGTGGAGGTGTAGCCTGAGTGTATCAGTCAGTCAGGGACGCGTGGCCTGAGTGTATCAGTCATAGTGGAGGAGGTGTGGCCTGAGTGTATCAGTCATAGTGGAGGTGTAGCCTGAGTGTATCAGTCAGTCAGGGACGCGTGGCCTGAGTGTATCAGTCATAGTGAAGGAGGTGTGGCCTGTGTGTGTCAGTCACAGTGAAGGAGGTGTGGCCTCTATGTGTCAATCACTGTGAAGGGGGTGTGGCCTCTCTGTGTGGCCACTTTTCAGCTCTGAGCTGCAATAATAACCATCATACAAGGTTAGGTAGTTGTGAATTTAATATCCACACACACACACACACACACACACACACACACGCACGCATGCATGCACGCACGCACACACTGTAGAGTAATTGTGTTTCCTCTGAACTGCAGGAAATGACTGAGATCTGCAGAACGATAATCCTGGAGCCCAGACGGCCTCTCTCTGTGTGTGTGTGTGTGTGTGTGTGTGTGTGTGTAACTGTGTGCTGCTCTATTAGATCTGTTGCACAGACCCAGTGTCTAATCTGGAACCATTCCACGCTTTTTCTAATCCGGTAAAATTGGTTCGGTTCCACAACTAAACTGCTGCTTGTCTGAAACGGAGAGCTATTAGGACCTCAGGGGGCGGAGTCATTCCATCACCATGACAACTACTCAAGCCACAGGTCACAGTGCTGTGAAAAAGCATTTGCCCCTGATTTTGCCCTCCTGATTTCTTCTGTTGTTGTATACATCTCACAGTAAACTGTTTCAGAAATGAAAACAAAAGTTTTTCACCCTGATGACGGGTGCTGGATCACCGTTCTTTGCTTCAATAAAAATAAATAAAAGAATTAAAAACTGTATAGTGTGTGTACTCGGGTCGCCTGCGTCTTATACTGTATTTCGTTCGAAGATTATAAAACTATTCAAACTGATTATTATTTTATATTTATTCAAAGAATGAATCAGCGAGTAAATAACTTCTCATTTTTGCACAGAATTCACACTGAAATTAATTTTTGTATCAAATCCATTAAAAAATGTTTAATGTTAAATGAATAATTTACTTTTTTTACTTTTTAATTTTACATGAATTATTAATTATATAATGTAAATGGCGCACTTATATAGCGCTTTTATCCAAAGTGTTTTACACTGTGTCTCATTCACCCATTCACACACACACACACCCCCCACTCACACACACACCAGTGATAGCAGAGCTGCCACGCAAGGTGCTAACTTGCCATCGGGAGCAACTTGGGGTTCAGTGCCTTACCCAACGACACTTCGGTATGTGGAGTCACGTGGAGTCATGTGGAGTCACGTGGAGTTATGTGGAGTGGGTGGAGTCATGTGGGCCGGGAATCGAACCGCCGACCCTACGAGTAGTGGACGACCCGCTCTACCACCTGATCCACAGCTGCCAGTGTCATTGTTGTAATAGTTTACTTGTTACATATCTTGCTAAAAATCCTTGCTGTAACATTAATTATTAATTATTTAAACTTGTAATTATGTTCATTTTTTCTTTTTTACCAAGCAGTAAATCAGAATGTGTGATGACAGTTATGTGAAATTACAATATTTTTATTGTGGTTATGTTTTTACTTTTTTTTAAAAAAATGTTTTACCCCAAAATACAGACGATTATCAAAGAGATGTTTATTATCTCAACCTTGTTCCTCCGCTACAGCGCTAATGTAGCTAAAAGGCAGTGGAAGCTTATAGCCAACAGTTTAGCATGAAATTTTTATTTCTCTTTTTTACCCAACACACTCAGAGACGTACGAGAAACTAAACCTGATGTACGCTTGGCTGCAGTGCATTATGGGTAACTCACAGTGAGAATAACAGCATATAAACACTCCAGCGTCAAATAACCGCCATTAAAAATCTGTGTGTTAGTGTTTGGGTCGAAGCCTAAATCAGCAACGGCTTCAACACACACTGGAGAGATGCATTTATTTGTGTGTGTGTGTGTGTGTGTGTGTGTGTGTGAGAGAGAGAGTGTATGTGTGTCTTCACTGCGGCTCACAAGAGCAAATCAAGCAGCAATTCGAGAGCTCTTTCATTAGTGTGTGTCCCTGTACAACACACACACACACACACACACACACACACACAGCCAGATGGCCACTTTGTGCCGCGTCTTCCGCTCTGCAATTACACTCGTTCTCTTTCCCTCCTTCCTCTATCAGGGACTATGTGTGTGTGTGTGTGTGTGTGTGTGTGTGTGTGTGTGTGTGTGTGTGTGTGCCATCTGCAGGAAAACTGGTTTTCATGCAATTAACTACAGGAACAGGCCAAACTGCCACAATAAAGAGTAAATGATGAAAAAGCTGTATTAGAGAAGCTGAAGGGAAAAGAGAAGATTGATTCAATTCAACTGAATTGATTCAATTCACTGTGATATTTGAAACTGAGTCATTTACAGTGAATCAAAACAATAATTAATTTTCCAAAGTTTACTCATCAAATCAAATCATGCTGAAATTTCAGACGTCACTGAATCATTCACATTAAGAAGAAGAAGAATCCTAACTGAATCAAATCATGGCGACATTTGGCACATCACTGAATCATTTACAGTGAATAGAATCAATAAATCGTTTCCCAAACATCCTAATTGAATCTAATCACTGTGATATTTGAAACTTCACTGAATCATATACATTGAATCAAAACACTAAATTGTTTTCCAAAGAATCCTAATCGAATCGAATCATGAAGTTATTTGAGACCTCACTGAATCGTTTATAGTGAATCAAACCAATAAATCATTTATCAAAGAATCCCAACTGAATCGAATCATGGTGATGCTCCAGACTTGACTGAATTGTTTGCACTGAATCAAAAATGAGTCATTTCTCAAAAAATCTGAATCAAACTGAATCTTGGTGATATTTTATACTTCTCTGAATCACTTACATGAAATCAGAACCTTAAATCATTTCCAAAGAATCCAAATCAAATCAAATCAGGGTAAAATTTGGTACCTTCACTGAACCTTTTACAGCGAATCAAAACCATTAATCGTTTCCCAAAGAACAGTAATCGAATGACAGTAAAATGTAAGAATTCATTGAATCATTTATATTAAATCTAAACAATTCATTGTTTCTCAAAGAATCCCAGTTGAACTGAATCATGATATTCAAGACTTGACTGAACTGTTTCTATTGAATCAAAGCAATGAACACTTTCTCAAAAAAATCTGAATCAAATCTTCTTGATATTTGATACTTAACTGAATCACTTACATTGAATCAGAACAATAAATAATTTCCCAAAGAATAATAATCTAATCTAATCTAATCATTGAGATATACAATACTTCACTGAATTATTTACATTGGATGAAGAATCCTATTTGAATAAAATCTTGGTGATATTCGAGACTTCGAGACTGAATCGGTTACACTGAATCATTTCCCAAGGAATCCGAATCAAATCGAATAAAGGTGATCATTTGATATTTCACGGAATCATTTTACAATTAAATCAAGAATCCTGTTTAAATCTAATTGAACTAAATCATAGTGGTGATTTAAAAGATGTCGTCACCATGGTAACTAAACTGTTTAGCTTCCCCTGAAGGCAGTATTTAGGTTGGGTTAATTCCTCGTATTCAGAGTCCGGGTTTCGCACATAGAGGTATCAGAGGACTGAGACAGAGTTTTCTAATAGACACTAAGTTTTTTTTTATATTATATATATATAGTATTATATTATAATAGTATATACCTCACTGTAGTCCAAATATTTCGTGTTATCTGACAGGCATTTTAGTCCGCTAACTCTAGCTAGCTAGCTAAGATACAGCGTAGAGAACATCACCTCTGGTCGCTTCCAGTTTTTAATTTATCTGTGTCTTATTCTAATTTTATATCTAATTTGTGTATTTTTTTTCTCTCCAGCCTGATAAACATTTGGCAGTTTCACTGAGTCAATTTGACTGAATTGAAGCTCTGAACTGATTCCTGAATGAATCAATCAAAGCGAATCATTTCATCATTTAATCATGAGGTCACAGAGTTGCACTCAAGCCACCTGTGGTAAGTATGTTGTTAGCTAGAGGGGCAATTGTTGAGGATTCACACACACACACACACACACACACACACACACACTGACCCGTTTGTTCTTGTTGGAGTAGGTTCTCTGCAGCAGTCTCTCCTGCGTGTGCTCCGTGTTGTTGGGCAGGTCGAAGCCGTTCTCCTCCACCTCATCCTTCACTTCCTCCTCCTTTCCCTCCTCTGCTGGTTTCTGTCGTTTAACAGCGCTCGCCGTGTCCCACCTCCTCTCCTTCCTGCTGCCATTCAGCTTCACCGAGCCGTTCTTCTGCTGCATGAAAAAAAGGTGAAAGTGTGATAAAACACAGGTAAACAGCAGCTGATTCACTGATCACACTGATCTGAGATGGGTCCGGTGGGCGTGGCCTAATGTGATAATGAGCAGTTAGATTGACAGCCCTTTGTATTGACTGTAGCAACAACACAATTATAGAGTTACACAGTAGCTTTATTACTTTACTCACTCACGTTATGTTTCATTCGCTAGATGATCTTCCTCTTTACTAGCTAGTTTATCTTTCACTTGCTAGGCTAGTTTTAACTTTACATGCTAGTTTAGCGTTCTCATTTCTTGCTAGATTATCGTTCACTCACTAGGTTAGCGTTCTCACAGTGTAAAGTTTTTATAAAAGTCGTAGGGGTGGGGCGAGTGACATAAGCCCTGTGATTGGTGGGGTCGGAGCCTATACAAGCTTTACCCGAGATTAGCCCCTCCCACTTTGCATTGTTTTAATAGTTTCCCAAAGAGATTGAATCAGATCGAATCCTGGTGATATTTGACACTTCACTGAATCGTTGGCTCTGAATCAAAGCAATGAACTGATTCCCAAAGAAAAAGAGATTGGTTAGACTTTGTACTGCGATCAGTGTTAACATGAGCAAACAGGGGGAGGGGCCTGCTCTTTTCTACTTCGGTCAATCAAAGCAGCAATAGCCAATCACAGTGTGTGTTAACCTCACATTTCATTTCCAACAGGATTTTATTATTTTTTATTATTATTATTATTTATTTTAACTAATAATATAGTGCACTAGGTGGAGTCTACAGCACCGGAGTGATACTCTATGTAGTGAGCACATATAGTGAATAGAAAAAAAAATAGCAAATGTTAAAGTTGATGATAAAACAATGATTTTCATCTCTTCGCTTACGCAACATGATATAAACCCAGCCTAGCTACAGCTCTAGCACAAACTCATTAATATTCATTATACACTCATTAATATTCACTAGCATCTATTCGAATTCATCACGAGGGAAATGTACATTTTAAAGCAGCTCATGAAACAGGAGATGTAAATTGTACACGTGAACAGTTTCACTAATGATTATTATGGATTTAAAGTGCAGCCACTGTTAGTGTGTGTGTGTGTGTGTGTGTGTGTGTGTGTGTGTGTGAGCTAGACAGAGAGTTAGCAGACTGAGCTGTCAACGCTAACACACACCTTTAATTAACTCACACTGAGAGCTGTGTTTACATCACCTCACACTAAAGACGCTCTGACACACACACACACACACACACACACACACACACAGCAGCGGGAAATAACGACCTTTATAAACATGACACATGTAATAATAATAAAAAACATAATAAAGCACAGGCTCTGCTAACAACACCTAGCAGACACGCTGCACGATACGACGCTTGTGTTCGTTTCGGCGACGTCGAGATTCCCGGCATCGTGCCTCGTTCTTATTCCCGTTGCTAATATTTCCCTCTTTGCTGGGAGAACACCTGAGGTCAGAGGTCATCAAGTACAACAATAAACACTGGGATCATGCAGGTTATTTAATTTATTTTTAGAGAACGTGTAGCTAGCAACACATGTAGGTTATTTGTTTTTAATTCCCATGAGACACACAGAGCATTGCAACAGAACAGTGTGTGTGTGTGTGTGTGTGTGTGTGTGTGTGTGTGTGGAGACACGGAAGAGGGAAAGATACAGAGATGGAGGGAGGAGAGAAGAGAGAGGGACAATTCCCCCCCACACACACACCCCTGAGAGTGAGCAAGAATAAATTGAACACAGCTGTTGAGACAGAAGGTCAAAGGTGAAATCTCTGAGGAGCTCCATGGCTCCGAGATGAGAGGAATATAGATGACTGGGAATCTTCAGGGGAACATTTTTACATCTATTATTCACACACACACACACACACACACACACACACACACAGACAGAGGATAAAATAAATATGTCAGTGTAGAGCGTGTCACACGGTTAACCTCGTCTCCAGCAGACGCTGCTTTAATACGCTTAATTGAACTTGACATCTAAAGCTATTATTATGTAATATAATGAACTGACAGTGTGATAATCGTCCTCGCTGCACCGGGGCTTTCAGGTCAACACTCCGTCCGCTCACAGCGCCAGCGCTACAGAAAAAAGGAAAATGTTAAACTGAGTAACAGAGCGGTGAGAGGTTACGTTCCGTGTTCAAAGATCACGTGAAAGGGAAAATCAAACTTCATTTTCTTCCACAGCATGAAGTCTCTGCAGTGAGAGGACAGTATTCTGTCCTTTCAGTTCTGTTCATTTACAGAGTCAGAGTCAGAGTCAACTCATATTCACTGTATAAAGATGAAGACTTTGTCGTAGTTTGGAGAATGTTTACACCCCTTTAGCAATTTTACTGTAACAACTCTAGCTGCTGCTAACAGTCTCTGATCCCCACTGTTCCCAACGACCAATCACTGATCCCCACTGTTCCCAACGACCAATCACTGATCCCCGCTGTTCCCAACGACCGATCACCGATCCCCACTGTTCCCAACGACCAATCACCGATCCCCACTGTTCCCAACGACCAATCACCGATCCCCACTGTTCCCAACGACCAATCACTGATCCCCACTGTTCCCAAC
Source organism: Ictalurus furcatus (assembly GCF_023375685.1). Taxonomy (NCBI): domain Eukaryota; kingdom Metazoa; phylum Chordata; class Actinopteri; order Siluriformes; family Ictaluridae; genus Ictalurus; species Ictalurus furcatus. The sequence continues at coordinate 20,718,426 of NC_071276.1, read as the reverse complement.
GACCAATCACTGATCCCCGCTGTTCCCAACGACCGATCACCGATCACCGCTGTTCCCAACGACCGATCACAGATCACCGCTGTTCCCAACGACCGATCACAGATCACCACTGTTCCCAACGACCGATCACAGATCACCGCTGTTCCCAACGACCGATCACAGATCACCACTGTTCCCAACGACCGATCACAGATCACCGCTGTTCCCAACGACCGATCACCGATCACCGCTGTTCCCAACGACCGATCACAGATCACCGCTGTTCCCAACGACCGATCACAGATCACCGCTGTTCCCAACGCCCGATCACCGATCACCGCTGTTCCCAACGACCGATCACCGATCACCGCTGTTCCCAACGACCGATCACCGATCACCGCTGTTCCCAACGACCGATCACCGATCACCGCTGTTCCCAACGACCGATCACCGATCACCGCTGTTCCCAACGACCGATCACCGATCACCGCTGTTCCCAACGACCGATCACCGATCCCCGCTGTTCCCAACGACCGATCACCGATCCCCGCTGTTCCCAACGACCGATCACCGATCCCCACTGTTCCCAACGACCGATCACCGATCCCCACTGTTCCCAACGACCGATCACCGATCACCACTGTTCCCAACGACCGATCACCCATCACCACTGTTCCCAACGACCGATCACCCATCACCACTGTTCCCAAAGACCGATCACCGATCCCCACTGTTCCCAACGACCGATCACCGATCACCACTGTTCCCAACGACCGATCACCCATCACCACTGTTCCCAACGACCGATCACCCATCACCACTGTTCCCAACGACCGATCACCGATCCCCACTGTTCCCAACGACCGATCACCGATCACCACTGTTCCCAACGACCGATCACCGATCATCACTGTTCCCAACGACCGATCACCGATCACCACTGTTCCCAACGACCGATCACTCATCACCACTGTTCCCAACGACCGATCACTGATCATCACTGTTCCCAACGACCGATCACTGATCCCCACTGTTCCCAACAACCAATCACTACATTTTTTGTCGATTTTTTCTTATAATTCTAGTAGATGAATTACCTGTTTAATGTAATGCTAGTTTGTAAGTTGTGTTTCCTGTAATGCTTATTTACAGTAAACTTCTTTGGTTGCTGTTTGCCATAACGCTAGTGCATGGTTTAGCCTGTTTTCTGTAGAGCTAGCTTGAGATTTAGGCTGGAATTGTGTTAGCATGTTCGTGTGTTAGCCTTTTTGTTCAAACACTGGTTCATATGTTAGCTTTTTCACTGTACCGCTAATTTATGGCTTTGAACACTTTTTGTAGTTTAGTTTAGCTTGTTTAATATGCAGTTAGCTTACTGCATAACTAACTAGCCGGTTTAGTGCAGGGTGTGTGTGTGTGTGTGTGTGTGTGTGTGTGTGTGTGTGTGTAATAATAATAAGTAGTGATCTGTTTACTTCCAGCCGAGGAGAGACATGTTTGTACAGCTCCAGCTCTCAGGAAGCTAGTCCGAAAAATAGCTTAGTCACAAACACACACACACACACACACACACACACACACACACACTTCCTCCCTTTCTCTCTCAGTCAAAAGGTCAATAGCTTTTTAAAAATAAGTGCTCTCTGTCTCTTCATCTAGTGATGAAGTGTTTCTGTTTTCTTCCTTCTTACAGTATGACACACATACACACACACATACACACACACACACTGCCTCTCACTTTCATATAATTGGCAGGATAACGCTCAGTGTGTGTGTGTGTGTGTGTGTGTGTGTGTGTTTTGATGTGGTTTCTTGGCTCTGAACACACTGAACTCTTACAGATACAACAGCAGCTGTTCACACTCACAACTGTGTGTTAAACCC
>NC_071276.1:20650781-20662714 GCF_023375685.1 Ictalurus furcatus | reverse complement strand
CACAACAACACTACAGCACTCACAGCGTCCACAATCAAACAAAACATCTGCAACGACATGAAAAGTCCACAATCAAACAACTGCAATACGTTCACACTGAAACGCCTGTAACTAAACACCTGTAAGGAAATGTCCGCTATCAAAATGTCCGTAAGTAAACATCTGTAAGTAAACATCTGTAAGTAAATGTCCATAAGTAAACATCCGTAATTAGCATCTGTAATTAAACAACTATCCACAATTAAACATCTGTAATTAAACATCTGCAGTTAAATGTCCGTAAGTAAACATCTGTAATTAAACATCTGTAAGTAAACATCCGTAATTAAGCATCTGTAATTAAACAACTATCCACAATTAAACATCTGTAATTAAACATCTGCAGTTAAATGTCCGTAAGTAAACATCTGTAATTAAACATGTGTAATTAAATGTCTGTAAGTAAACATCTGCAATTAATTGTCCATAAGTAAACATCTATAATTAAACATCTGTAATTAAATGTCTGTAAGTAAACATCTGCAATTAATTGTCCATAAGTAAACATCTGTAATTAAACATGTGTAATTAAATGTCTGTAAGTAAACATCTGCAATTAATTGTCCATAAGTAAACATCTGTAATTAAACATCTGTAAGTAAACATCTGCAGTTAAGTGTCCATAAGTAAACATCTGTAATTAAACATCCGCAATTAAATGTATGTAAGTAAACATCTGTAATTAAAGATTGCTTTACCTACATGGTAAACATCTGTAAGTAAACATCTGTGAGCAAACGTCCGTAATGAAATGTCTGGAGGTAAATGTTTTCAGTGTGTTGTAAAGTTTTCAGTCACACATTATTTAGCAGAATCACTAACACGGTGTATAAGCAGTATGTAGTGCAGTCTGATGTAGTAATGGGTGTGGTTGTATTGGGTGTATGTTGTGATTGGGGTCAGTGCAGTGTGTCATTATGATACAGTGTAGTTATAGAAACAGTACAGATGTCAGCACAGCGTTCCTGCTCGAGCGTGTTGTTAAATAAAATATAAAAACTCGAGATTGGCCGCAGTGTTTGGCAACCAGCCACATGTAAATGGATCAATAATCTCCGAGCTTCGCTGTGGAAGCTAATGAATATTGCATCGCTCATCAGCAGCACTATGTTCAGGATGAGAACTTTATTACGCTGAAAGGAAAATCTGTGTTTCGTTTAATGGATGATTAGGTGATTATTCTACCGTATGAACTCAAACTACACACATTATAGACGGCCATTTTCCCCGAAAGACCTGCGCTGGGCTTTTAAACTGTCCATTAAGCAGGAAGTCAGAGAGCACTGCTTTATCTGATCGCTCATGACAAGCTAACACAATATTTTCTTCCACATTAGTCAAGAATATATTATTTACATTATGTTGATTTATATTACACACACATATGTTTGGATACATATTCTGAGCTCCTGGAGGCGTATGAGCCGATTATCTGACACACAAAGCACACTGAAAGCTCGGCTGTGTCCTAACAGTCCTCCAGAGCGCTTAATTAAAGTGTCCTTCAGCGCACACTCCTCTGGGCCCTCCAGCCTTTTAGCGAATTAATTACAAAACACCAGACAATCAGCGGAGTAATTCAGTCTCACCTCACGTCATCAGCATCATCCACACACACACACACACACACACACACACACACACACCTTACACAGATCATCTGGACACAAGCTAATGTCCACTCTATCCACTTAATCAGAATATGTGGATAATTAATAATGTAAATCTCTCTACTCCAAAATACACAAAACTTTATAAACCTCGTAAATACAGAATTTTATCTCAGTTTAGAATAAACAGCTGCGTATAACATTACACTGCGTATAACATTACACTGTAAAACATTACACTGTGTATAACATTACACTGCGTATAACATTACACTGTATAATATTACACTGTATAACATTACACTGTATAACATTACACTGCGTATAATATCACACTGTATAATATTACACTGTATAACATTACACTGTATAACATTACACTGCGTATAATATCACACTGTATAATATTACACTGTATAACATTACACTGCGTATAATGTCACACTGTATATAACATTACACTGTGTATAACATTACACTGTGTATAACATTACACTGTATAACATTACACTGTATAACATTACACTGTGTATAATATCACACTGTATAACATTACACTGCGTATAACATTACACTGTATAACATTACACTGTATAACAATACACTGTGTATAATATCACACTGTATAACATTACACTGTATAACATTACACTGTGTATAATATCACACTGTATAACATTACACTGTATAACATTACACTGTGTATAATATCACACTGTATAACATTACACTGTATAACATTACACTGTGTATAATATCACACTGTATAACATTACACTGTATAACATTACACTGTGTATAATATCACACTGTATAACATTACACTGCGTATAACATTACACTGTATAACAATACACTGTGTATAATATCACACTGTATAACATTACACTGTATAACATTACACTGTGTATAATATCACACTGTATAACATTACACTGTATAACATTACACTGTGTATAATATCACACTGTATAACATTACACTGCGTATAACATTACACTGTATAACATTACACTGTATAATATTACACTGTATAACATTACACTGTGTATAATGTCACACTGTATAATATTACACTGTATATAATGTCACACTGTATATAACATCACACTGCGTATAACATCACACTGTGCATACCATTACACTGTATAACATCACACTGTATATAACATCAGACTGTGTATAACATCACACTGTATATAACATCAGACTGTGTATAACATCACACTGTATATAACATCAGACTGTATATAACATTACACTGTGTATAACATTACACTGTATAACATTACACTGTGTATAATATCACACTGTATAACATTACACTGTGTATAATATCACACTGTATAACATTACACTGCGTATAACATTACACTGTATAACATTACACTGTATAACAATACACTGTGTATAATATCACACTGTATAACATTACACTGTATAACATTACACTGTGTATAATATCACACTGTATAACATTACACTGTATAACATTACACTGTGTATAATATCACACTGTATAACATTACACTGTATAACATTACACTGTGTATAATATCACACTGTATAACATTACACTGCGTATAACATTACACTGTATAACAATACACTGTGTATAATATCACACTGTATAACATTACACTGTATAACATTACACTGTGTATAATATCACACTGTATAACATTACACTGTATAACATTACACTGTGTATAATATCACACTGTATAACATTACACTGCGTATAACATTACACTGTATAACATTACACTGTATAATATTACACTGTATAACATTACACTGTGTATAATGTCACACTGTATAATATTACACTGTATATAATGTCACACTGTATATAACATCACACTGCGTATAACATCACACTGTGCATACCATTACACTGTATAACATCACACTGTATATAACATCAGACTGTGTATAACATCACACTGTATATAACATCAGACTGTGTATAACATCAGATAGTAAAATATCATTAAGGTTCAAAGTTTTTGCATTTACTGCATCTTCCAGTTTTGGGAGGCAGGGCATAATGGGCGGGGCATGGGGAAGAGAGGAAACACATTTAATAATGTTTATATTAACTGCTGCTCAGTCCACATACACTAACGTCACCACTTTCACAATCTGCTCTTCCTTTCTTCTTTTTTAATGTATTCTTTTCCTTCCTTCCTTTCTTTCTTTCTTTTTCCTGAATATATTACACTTTCACTCTTTCTTTCTTTCTTTCTTTCTTTCTTTCTTTTTCCTGAATATATTACACTTTCACTCTTTCTTTCTTTCTTTCTTTCTTTCTTTTTCCTGAATATATTACACTCTTTCTTTCTTACTTTTTTCTTTATTTTGTTACATTGTTTGACACAAAATGAAATAAAGTAAAGGAAGAAAGAAAGCAAGAAACAGGAGGAAAAATGAAAGCAAAATATGAAAACGGTCATGAAAGAAAGACAAAAGAAAGAAGAAAGAAGAAAGAAGAGATAAATACGGGAAAAACAATAGGAAAGGAAGATGTATGATAAATGCTGAGATTTATTCTAATAGACCCTGGTCTAATAGATCCTGAGAGTGAGCTGAGTGATATAATCAGGTATAAACATGAACAGGTTCATCCAGTGCTCTTACACATTCTTCTAATTGTTCTGTTTGTGAGGAACAAATGGAATGTTCTAGGTAGAACCCTACAAGAGAAATCCTCTCTTTCAGAAAAGGCCTGGGTACTAAGCTACAACCATGAACGCATGAAACATCTGAAGAACCCTTGAGGAACTCGTGTTTATTGAGAAGGTCGCACACTACAGTCAGTGGTTCAATTTCTTTATGGAGGATGTTAAATTCAGTATGTTTAAAAAAAAAAATTAATCAACAAAGGTTCAGTGAAGTTAAAGGATGTGAGGCCACGCCCCCTTCACTGGTCATGTGTGTGTGAATATTGAGACTGGAACATCAGCGCTGTGAAAAAAAACACAGCAGTCGACAACATTAACCGAGGAATTTATTTAACAAAAACAACAACAGAATGAGGTTATAAAATTCCTCTGAGCTGACGTATGTGTGTGTGTGTGTGTGTGTGTGTGTGTGTGTGTGTGTGTGTGTGTGTGTGTGTGTGTGTGTGTTTCTGTGCCAATCAATAACCCTATCCAAACCAACACACACTCTTTACAAAGATCTGATTTCAGCCTCTGAGGCCTTTGTGTATGTGTGTGTGTGTGTGTGTATGTGTTTGTGTGTGTGTGTATGTGTGTATGTGTGTGTGTGTGTGTGTGTGTGTGTGAGAGAGAGAGAGAGAGAGATGATTGAGCTTCAGATTTATTGTTTGTTATATAAATTCCCCAGGCAGCTTTTAGTAATGCTCTCTTGTCATTTTCAGTTTCCTCTGTGAAAATGTACAGTTTCCTCGGCCGACCCTTATCACAGAAAAATGCACTATTTAAAACACCGTTAATGAATTAATTAGTTAATTGATGAATACAGTCCTCTGATTTTTTGAGGATTTTTTTAGTCTTTGATGACTAATGGATTAAAGCCAGCTCTCTGACTTTATAAAAAGGAATTGAGGATGATTTTATGTCACACATATCAAGTTCCATTAAAACACCATCGTCCTGGAAATGTCTTCTCTTCACACAGACGGTGTGTGTGTGTGTGTGTGTGTACAAGTGGGCCAGTTGGATGTGAGACAGATTATTGTGCCAAAAGCAGTTTGAAAACGAGGCCAGACTTAACGCTGACGTTATGAACCGTGTGTTTAAAATGTGCCAACTGACAAAAACCGAGACGTGACCTTGGATGAAAATCGATCACGCTAATAAGACGTTTCTTTAGCAAGATGTCTGGCTGCTGCCACGTTATTCCAAGTGTGTGTGCTCACAAAAACAGCATTTCCTCCAAATGAGGTGTAAAACGCTGAAGCAGAGAGTTAGCAGAAGTGTTAAAGAGAGAATAACAAACAACGCTTCGGTCCAACGCTAACATCACCTGAGGTTAGAATTAAAGCACCGCGAATTAGCCCTTAAGGCAGAAAAGTGTCGTACAGGTCAGCGCTGGCGGAGCTTGCTTCACGCCCCGTTTACACGAGCGCAATTTCGTTTTAAAACGCATAACTGTTGCTACGGTTACACCTCATGTCTACGCTACTCCGGCATTTCCGACCCTGGAAAACGGAGACTTTTGGGAACGCCGAAGACCCCGTTTTAGTTTGAAAACTCCGGGCTCAGGTTTCAGTGTAAACAGACCAAAACCGAGACTTTTGAAAACGAAGGCGTGGCTCCGCCCACATTCGTCCTGACCCGATTGGGTCTTCTGGATCATTGCGTATCCTTCTCTGATTCGTCAAGCCCCTACCACATGACCGTTACCCTACCTCGATCGTAAACACAACACTGAGACTGAACCACGAGCTTTGCTGGCTTTGTCGTCATTCTCAGCAGCCATTGTGCAGTTCAATTCTGTATTTTATAAAACTGCAGCTGCTACACGCGCGAGAGGCGAGCTACGATTAGAGAAATCGCCAACAAATCTCATCTCGAGCGGCGTGAGCCCTACACGCTACGCCGGTTTGCACTAGCAACTTCCTGTTTACTCTTATATGCGCACGCCCAGTGTGCATGAATGGTCATGTGACGTACGTATTCGGTCGTGTAGCGTGGACGGAGATCATTTCTGAAACACGGCGGAAACGGCAGCGTGGACGAGGATCGTCTTCATTTTAAGATGCCCTTTTAAAACCACAACTCACTCGTGTAAACAGGGCCTCAGAGTCGTATGTCGTATGACCGGATTTCACACCAACGCGGTGCATTATATAGAGATCGTGACATTTTCTTAACGCTTTCTTCTATATCTATGACATGTTATCGAATGGTACGGAAACCTGCGAGTGAGGAATAAGAATAAGAAGCACAGGATATTGAGAACGGCGGGAAAAATAATAGGACGACGTCTTGATAAACTGTATTCGCTGGCAATACGTAGAAGAACAGCAACATGGGGTATATCCGATTCCGCACACCCACTTTATTCTGGATTTAACTGCCTCCATCTGGAAAAAGGTACAAGGTCCCCAAAGTTCTTAAAAATGTTTACAAACACTCTTTCGTACCGGCGGCAGCTGAACGGAATTAAATAAGGGTACGCATCTTTTGTGAGAATGATTACTTTTATTGGGTGGTTGTTTTTAATTTGTTGGAGGATATTGATTGTTGTCTGTGTCTTAGTTGTGTTTGTGTTTTATGAGAAGCCAAAAGAAAATCCCCACGTTGGTGGATAATAAAGTTCAATCAATCCATCAGTCAATGTTATCTTCATTTACAGAAGCAGATACACACATGCTCACGTAAAAACCTGTAATACACACCATTAAGTACATTTTCAGAGCAGTCAGATTTGGAAATGGTATGTAAACGTTCAGGTGACAGCGTGGCGGAGTCTTTGTGTTGGCACGTTTCCAGACAGTACACGTTATTTTTATCCCTCCGGCAGAGACGTATGTTTTTGTACGTGCATCTGTCCATCCGTGTGTCCGTCTGAGATTCTCATTAGTGTGATACATCAAGCGCGAGTGGTTTAGTGTTTGTACGATTCATATGGAATGATCACTGAATCCAGCAAAGGAACACGTTAGATTTTGGAATTGAACCAAACAGGGTCAAGGTCACAGCAAGGTGAAATGTCTGAGATGGTTTTTCTTCACTAGCTTCCTTCCTGTTTGAAGTACACTTTAACGGTATTTCCTGGAATGAATGCACGTTATTCACCAACTAAATGCGATGTCGCCTCTTTGCCAGCTGTGAAATGTAGTGTTGCTGGGCAATACTTGGCTGAAAAGTAGTGTTGCCATGGCAATACCGGCAATACTGCCATAGTAGAAGCTGAGCTCGATTTTCTAAATAAAACATACTCCAGTAGTTACAGTACAAAAAAACTGCTGAATAAAGAAAGCAGAACACGAGGGAGCACGAGAGCTAGGAGTTTAGAGAAACGAGGAACGAGACTCCAAGCGAAGAAGAACAGGAAGTTTTTCACTGAAACTAGGAATCTAGGAACACTAAGGTACTGTTAGGATGGGATTCGTTTTCTCACATGTGTGCGTGCTCGTTAATGTTCCTGGAGGATGTCTGGTTCTTTACAAAGTACATAAACATTCCCTGCATTTATTTTTTATTATTCTTCATTTGAAACTTTTGGTTTTGAAAGAAAAGAGCAAGCGCTTCCTGAAGCATTTTAAATGCAAGTGGGATCACGAGCTTGAGAAAATGAGATAGTAACAGTAAGATAGTAATATAGAGAACATGAGATAATGAGGCAGGGAGAGTGAGACATTGACAGGGAGATAAGGAGAGCGAGATGGTAAGATAATTAGATAGTGAGGGTGAGATAAGATAGTGAGATAGTGAGAGTGAGATGGTGAGAGTGAGACAATGAGAATAAGATATTGAGGGTGAGATAGTGAGAGTGAAATAGTGAGATTGTGTGAGTCAAGCAGTGGGAGTAAGATAATGAGATGGTGAACGAGCTATTGAGAGATAATGAGATGACAGTGGGATACTAAATGTGACATAATAAAATACTGAGAATGAGATGGTGTGAGTGAGATAATGAGATGTGAGAGATAATGAGATAATGCGAGTGAGATACTAAGAGTGAGATAGTGAGAGAAAGGAAGATAGTGAGAGTGAGATAATAAGCGAGAGATAATAAGAGAGAGCTAGGCTAATAGACAGTGATACTAAGAGTGAGATAGTGAGCTGGTGAGAGTGAGACAGTGAGAATGAGTAATAGTGAGATAGTGAGCATAAGATCAGATAGTCAGAGTGAGATATTCAGAGAAAAAGACAGTGAGATAATGAGAATGAGAGAATGAAAGCGGGAGAGAGTAAAGATTAAGATGGAGGATTAGAAGAAAGATTAAGTGAAAGCGGGAGTGAGATAATGACAATGAGAATGAGATAATGAAATAGTGAGATAATGACAATGAGAATGAGATAATGACAATGAGACTGAGATAATGAAAGAGTGGGTGAGATAGTGAGAGTGAGATAATGAGAATGGTTGTAAAAGTGAGATAGTGAGGTGGTGAGAGTGAGATACTAAGAATGAGATAATGAGATAGTGAGAGTGAGATAATAAGAAAGACATTGAGAAAGATAGTGAGAGACAATAAGATACTAGATAGTGATAGTAAAAATGATATGGTGAGAGCGAGACAGTGAGAGTGAGATAATGAAATAATGAGAGTGAGGCAGTGAGATGGCGCTTATGAGGGTGAGATAATAAGATAGCGAGCGTGACAGTGGATAATGAGTGAGATAAAGAGATCATGAGACAGTGAGCATGAGAGAGTGAGATAGTGAGGCAGTAAAATAGTGTGACAGTGAGACAGTGAATGTTATATTGACACAGTGAGAGTGAGACAGTTAGTGATGCAGGTTACACCACGCTAAACCGGTAGCTTTAACCTTCCATTACTTGTTAGCGACGTTAACCTCATAGCTCATAGCTCATAACCTCATAGATTGACTAGATTTGGGGTATTTGGGGTAATCTAAACATCGCATACATGTTTTTCTGCTGAAATAAACTTATCTTGAGCATTAAAAGGCACATTTTGGACCTGAACTCACAACAAATCTCCACGATAAACAGCTAAACAGGGTAGACACAACCGGTCTGTTTCTGTCCAAAAACCTCTCCGAGTTTCAGTCTAACTTCCAGAAAAAATCAGTACGCAAAATAAAAACTGCTAAAAAACATTCCAATCCATTCAGAGGAATTCTGCATTCGGACTGACGGTCCCTGTGTAATGACCTGTGGTGTTATTCGACCCTGTTCTCCTCTACACGTCCCTCTGTTATTCTGTTATTCTAACCAGAAACGCCGCGTGACCTTTATTCCGGGTGAAAGCTCGTGGCAGCAAGTCGATGCTAATTGATTTGTGAGTCTGTTAGCTAATAACAAGCTAAGCAGCCTCTCGGAGAAATATGGCTTCCAGAGCTCTTTAATTTGTCATAATAGACGAGAGGAAAAACTAAACGAGATTACCCGACCCCTATTCCCATATTCCACTCCCACGGCAGTGGCTAGGGCAAAGGGGATTGTGGGTAATTTAAAGAAACCATGCTTCCCTGTAACTGGTATTGGAATCCAATTAAGAAACTGCAGTGCTGGTTTATTTTTTTTTATTTAACATATAAAGAGCTCAAGTTCATTTGTGGGAGAAAGTCATGGCCGTCACTACAAAATCTACAAGATCTAATGACACCACTTCTGTGTAGACGGAAACAGGAAACTATTAAATGATGCGTTTGATTTATTTTATTGTCCTCAGAAAGGAAACCAAAAAGCGAACAAAAAACCTATCCACACGTACGCCGCGGCGCTGCTGAATCCCGGATCCTGATTGGTCAGAAGGTGTTGATTAGTTCTCTATAACAGCGGCTCTGAAAGTAGCGCAGGTTTATATTAACGTGCTCGTTCTAATACGTTATCGTTTCCATAGCAACCGCTCATTCACAGGATCTTGTACGGGGGATGCTCCACATAAACACGTACTGGGGAAAAAAAAAACTGCCCGTAATTTTTTGTTAAAATGTATCATTTATGGAAGGAGTCTCCAGTGTCAGCACTTCGTAACAGTTAGATGTAAAGCTGTGAAGATCTCACACGGAGGACAGAGGAGTTCACGCTTCTTTGTGGTTTCTCGCTTTTTTCTGTCTTATTAACTTGGAGAGAGAACAAGGAGAAGTTGGTGAGGGAACGACTGTTTATAGCTGCTATAGCGTAAGTGAGAACAGGAACTGACTTATTCCAGCGTGGCATATTGTGGTCACATGGAACTGCCAGACGGTGGCGCTGGACTTAACGCTGCTCCTCGCTCGAGCCGTAGAAAAATGCGCTTCAGTTCAAGATCAGAGTCTGCAAAGTTTTAGACAAACTCCGCCCCCTGTCTGTAACCCTGACTACTGATGGATACACTTTCAGTATTAAACCTCGACTCTACCCGGTAATCAGAACATGATGTTGTGCTGCACATTTTACTGCTTGACGTAGCAGCGCGCTCGCGTCGATTTCATCAGAATTATATTAGAAGCCTTCTATATATAAATCTAATCCAGTTAGGCCAATATTGATTCTGTATTCTGAGTGAAAATAACAGAACAAACAGGCTTACAGTACGATCATTTCATCACTAATCCAGCATTATCCTCGGCTCATCCTCGTTATAACACTCCGTTATTTAACAGCGAGATATAAACACGTCCCGGGAGTGACCTCAGAACACGCAGCAGGATGCGGTTACGGTGCTGTACATGCGGGTTCTGTCGGTTCTGAACATAACATTCCAGCCTCTCGGCACATCTCTGCGTCTCGGCCGGAGAGGAATTAAGCGGCGATGGAGTGGGACAGAGGCGAGGCATTAATCACGGCTAAAGGTCAGCGGGAAAAGCCAATTTACAGAAGACTCGTGCTGGAGATGAGAGAGATGAAAAGCTCACGTCTATCTGGCCTCTCCACCGCGCGGCTCTTAATGCACTCACTGGTTCGGTGCTCAGGTTCTCCATGTTCCTCCCGAAGGTTCTTTCTCACAGCTCCGTCTTTGGGAGTTTCCTCCTGAACATTACTGCAAAAGTTGTTTATTCAAAGTCACAGCACTTACTGCACGTGTGATTTATTTAATATATTAAGTCCGATCTGTAAACATGAACAAATCTTCACAGTGGAGCTAAATGCGGGAAATTTATGGGCGGCCATCTTGGATGCAGTTAGGTATGACTCCGCCCAGCTAGGCCCCGCCTCTCAAAGAAACTTCAATATGTAAAATAAGACCCTTTCTGCTATTTGATACAATTTGGCTATTTAAAAATGAGAAATAATGAGATTATATAAAACTATATATATATATACACACACACACACACACACACACATATATATAGTTGGACAGGATCATCATTCCTCTCTAAAACTTCACAGTGAAGAGTGCAGATAAACTCCCTCACACTTCAATCACCATCCTGCCTTTATTCCTCAGACTCCCTCTCTCTCTCTCTCTCTCTCTCTCTCTCTCTCTCTCTCTCTCTATCTCTCTCTCTCTATCTGCGCGAGTGTGTCCTCACAGTCTAACGTGATGAGACACTTCCTTATAACGAGCTAAAGAGCTTCATCCTGCTCTCCGACGTAATTACAGCTCTCTCTGCCTGTTTAACAGATCACAGCGCTTTAGGAGCTGATCAGAACCACACCATGTGTGAAAGAGGAAAGGAAAATAGA
>NC_071276.1:20620781-20645781 GCF_023375685.1 Ictalurus furcatus | reverse complement strand
AAATGTCACTTTATTATCTGATAAGAAAACAATATGATAATTCACATAATAAATGTATTCCTATTAATATTAATACAAAGTTGTATTCATCCAGTTTACAGGTACAGCGCAAAAGAAAGACATAGAGAACCTTCATTAAAGCAATATTTCAGTTTAATTATAGATATGTATTAGATATGAAACATACACAACGTCCCAAAGTGGACACGGTTGGTTTCTAACGTACAGTAAAGGAACATTTGACAGATGTGTCGTTTTTGCGTGATGTCTGAAATAAGAAACGTCCCAGAAGGCAGAATTCCCAGACAGGAAACAGGAATAACAGTGAGCTGATGATTCTTTCTGGCCCGTGGCTCCTCGTGGCCTTGTTTAAATCTCCACAGTGCCGTTTTACTCCAAAACCATCAGCGGCTTCCTCTGACACGCCATATCTGTGTTTGACATTCGCCTCAGAGGAGTTCGTGTTAAAACTGTGAGGACAATACAACCCCAGAACACAAACACACACACATGCTTTACTGCAGAGAGAGAGAGAGAGAGAGAGAGAGAGAGAGAGAGAGAGAGAGGGAGAGAGAGAGAGAGAGAGAGAGAGAGAGAGAGAGAGAGAGAGAGGGAGAGAGAGAGAGAGAGAGAGCGGGAGAGAGAGAGGGAGAGTATAAAGCCATCAGCTATGTGGACAGGTTGTTTAAAGTGACAGCTGAGACGTGAAAAAGGAGCCGAAACACTGCAGCAAATCAAAACCTCCAAAACTGTCAGGAAATATTTACTGCTAGGAGAGAGAGCGAGAGAGAGAGAGAGAGAGAGAGAGAGAGAGAGAGAGAGAGAGCGAGAGGTTTATCTTGTCTCTATCAGTCTGTCAGGTGAAGTATGAACGCTAAAAAGAACTCATGCTAACAACACACACACACACACACACACACACACACACTCCCACACACACACTCACACTCATACTCCCATCAGCTATGAACACACTAATCCACGCGCCTCAGCTTGGCATTATTCATCTGTTTGTGATGAAAGCATGCACTTGAGGAATTTATCAATGGAATGTGTTCAATCAGACTACTGTTCCCGCCCCCAACTTAACACTGTATCCAATCAGACCACAGTTCCCGCCCCCAACATAATACGGTAACCAATCAGACTACTGTTCCCGCCCCCAACATAATACGGTAACCAATCAGACTACTGTTCCCGCCCCCACCATAATACTGTATCCAATCAGACCACAGTTCCCGAATCAGACCACAGTTCCCGCCCCCAACATAATACGGTAACCAATCAGACTACTGTTCCCGCCCCCACCATAATACTGTATCCAATCAGACCACAGTTCCCGAATCAGACCACAGTTCCCGCCCCCAACATAATACGGTAACCAATCAGACTACTGTTCCCGCCCCCAACATAACACTGTATCCAATCAGACCACTGTTCCCGCCCCAACATTATACAGTATCCAATCAGACCACAGTTCCTGCCCCCAACATAATACTGTATCCAATCAGACCACAGTTCCTGCCCACAATATAACACTGTATCCAATAAGACCACAGTTCCTAGTGTAACCAATCAGACAGATTCTGCCCCTGACGCTGCTGTATCCAATTACACACACACAGACTCTCTCTCTCTCTCTCTAACACACACTAGCCCGGCTACACACGCACACAGATAACACATAGCACATAAATGATTAAAGTTCATGTACTGTAGAATTATATTAATAATCAGATTTACAGCATTTACCATCAACTTATTTTAAGCAAAGCACAAGATGGAGAAAAAGATAAAGTAAGATAAAGTAAAAAAGATAAACTTACACAAGATAAAGTAAGAAAGAAAGAAAGAAAGAAATGACAGGAGAGAGAGAGAGAGAGAGAGAGAGAGAGAGAGAGAGAGAGATGGAAATGAAGAGTATGGTGAAAGCCCACACTCCTGTAGAAGTCTCACGGCGCCATCTGGAGTCCGAGAGCAGAAATACACAGTTACATAAACACTGTTACTGAGTAATTCATATTTGCAATTTAATATTTGCAATTGTTTTACTTCATGTTGCATTTAAAAAATATTTAAATTCCTTTTATGTCTTTTGATAATGCAGTGCACAGATTTAAATAAATGTAATTATTTAAAATTTTTTATCTGAACTCCATAACTTTTTATTTCACTATATAACAGCTTGTTATGATGTAATGTACTGGGAGGAGTTTGTGTTATGATGATATGTATTGGGAGGAGTTTGTGTTTGTACTGGGAGGAGTTTGTGTTATGATGTAATGTATTGGGAGGAGTTTGTGTTTGTACTGGGAGTAGTTTGTGTTTGTATTGGGAGGAGTTTGTGTTTGTATTGGGAGGAGTTTGTGTTATGATGTAATGTATTGGGAGGAGTTTGTGTTTGTATTGTGAGGAGTTTGTGTTTGTATTGGGAGGAGTTTGTGTTTGTATTGGGAGGAGTTTGTGTTATGATGTAATGTATTGTGAGGAGTTTGTGTTTGTATTGGGAGGAGTTTGTGTTTGTACTGGGAGGAGTTTGTGTTATGATGTAATGTATTGGGAGGAGTTTGTGTTTGTACTGGGAGTAGTTTGTGTTTGTATTGGGAGGAGTTTGTGTTTGTATTGGGAGGAGTTTGTGTTATGATGTAATGTATTGGGAGGAGTTTGTGTTTGTATTGTGAGGAGTTTGTGTTTGTATTGGGAGGAGTTTGTGTTTGTACTGGGAGGAGTTTGTGTTTGTACTGGGAGGAGTTTGTGTTTTGATGTAATGTATTGGGAGGAGTTTGTGTTATGATGTAATGTATTGGGAGGAGTTTGTGTTATGATGTAATGTATTGGGAGGAGTTTGTGTTTGTATTGTGAGGAGTTTGTGTTTGTATTGGGAGGAGTTTGTGTTTGTATTGGGAGGTGTTTGTGTTATGATGTAATGTATTGGGAGGAGTTTGTGTTTGTATTGGGAGGAGTTTGTGTTTGTACTGGGAGGAGTTTGTGTTTGTATTGGGAGGAGTTTGTGTTATGATGTAATGTATTGGGAGGAGTTTGTATTATGATATAAAGTATTAGAAGATATAATCCAGGTATAATTCTGCTACTTAAGAAGATTAAGGATTGAAGTGATGAGGGATAAAAGAATAAAAGAAAAGAAAAGGAGAGGTTAGAGATAGAAGGGATAGATCAGTGCAAAAAAAAAAAACAAATCCTCTCAAAGACTGTAGAAGTACTGCAGAGGTGAATACGGTTCTAACACAACAACATAAGCCTGAAAAAGACATAATAAATAATTAACTAAATGCATAAAGTTAAACGAAGTCTTGTATTTTGCCTCCAGCTGAAAATCCCATTAAATGAAAAAGGTGAAAACATTCAAGGCTCACTTTTCTTCTTGGGTGTGAACAGGCATCAGTATAGAAAAAAATACCAGGATAACAGTGCTGAAAGGTAAGTCAGCTCTTCCCCTGGGTTTCCTCTTTTTCTCCTTGATTAATATCCATCCTAGCGGATTAATAACAGCGTCACTGGATTACCCACAATGCACCTCGGTCCCATGAGCCCCTCATAGGCAAATGTAGCATAACTAGCTCATTTCCTTAAATAGTGGCTCAATCATGCACACTAATCTGCTCAGAGGCATCAATCACGCCGCAGACTAAACTCAGCTGGCAGGAACGTTTCATCAGGCCTCAGTGATTACACACAGTTTACACTCTCATCTGAGCCGCTCATTTTCTGTCTCGGGATAACAAAGTGTTTAGTGCTGCCGCGATGATTCTGTGCCGAGTGTTTACAGCAGTTAATTTAAAAAGCCAAACAGACAGCGGGATGTGGATTTAATTACGCCGATTTATGCGCTGCCTTTTTTACCAGAGCCGATTGATAAAGATGGACGCGGCGTAATCCACGGCTGTAACAACAAAGTGCAGCGTTTAATTCCCTCCACATTAACAGCTATCTACTTTACAATAAATGCATTCTATATGCACGTAGTTATCCCGGTCCTCAAAGCCGATTAATCAGGAGGTGGTGATTAGTTCTCTAGAACAGCAGCTCCGACAGTAGCGCAGGTTTACTTTAATGCCTTATCGTTTCTATAACGACGGCTCAACTTAATAAACAGACTTGAAAATACATGGATATGATGAGGTTTTCCGTAAGAAGGTGTTTATTTAACATTCCAGTGTCAGCGTGAGGGAACGACTGTTTATAGCTGCGATAACGTAAGTGACGACGGGAAGCAACATATTTAATGGACAATACACAACATTAAATGTAACTCTAAACAGATAAAAAGTATGATGTTCTTTAACAAATAAAAAAAATTCCAATTGCTGTGGGATAAAAGACTTGGGGGCGTGCCGTTATAGGAAAATCATCAACTTCGGGGTGGTAACAGTAACTCCGCCCTGTCTCCCAGCACGGTACATTGACATCCTTTCTGAGCAAAACAGTGGCTTCATATTTGTTTAGAAACTATACATTATCGCCATGCTGTCCATCTTATATACAGTCTGTAGTTGTAGTTTAATCCGCCGCCATGCGTCTCTAACCCGTTAACTAGACATGTGTGCACCCAGTTTCTACTTATAGAGAAACTACACACTTTATTCCCAGTCGTAGTCTCTGCTACGCGTGATGTCATTCAGGGTTTTAATGGAAAATGCAAATGCAGGTTTGATGTCAAGATTACGACGGCACAAAATCAAATCAGCTCTCGTTGGTGATGAGTTCGAGGAGGTGGTTATTACTGGGAACAATTTATTGTCGGTGCAATCAGGCCCTGCCGCTCTGTGTGAAATGAAAGACCGTCTGAGGAGACGCTCTCGCGTCCTCCGAACGATAATAACACGGCAGGAGGAAACATCGCCGAGTCCCGGCTCCTTCATTTACCATACTTTATATTCAAAACACATAATGTACTCAGGTTTCATTCCACCAGTGTGTTATGCTTAAATTCATCAGCTAAGCACACGAACGCCAACGCCGGCGGATTCGTCGGACGCCTCGAGTGAACTCTGGGTGGAAAAGAGTGCACATGCAGGATTGATGTTTGACGTCTGACGTGATTTGTACAGACTTTTACGTTTGTATTGATGCTGCATCCTTAATGATAGAGTAAACAGATAAACAGGAGAGTTCCTATTGGGAATATAGCCCCAAGCAGTGATTAAGGGGTCCAAGCACTTTTCATTTCATCATAATCAGACCGTATTTCCTGTGAAGGACATTTTTCACTTTGTTAAAAAAAAATGTTTTCATCACCATTTTAATTCATTCTAATATTATATCACCACCTAATGGTAGAATGATGCAGTGCACCTTGGGGATTTTCAGGGCGTGGTCTAAACCCACCTGCCAAATTTGGCACCAATAGGTCAAAGCATTGCTGAGATACAGGCTCACGTCCTGTTTGGCATCTTCACCACCAAATTCCTTGCAGCATCACCGTCAAATATCAGTGATAACTTTCATGAGATCCTGTTTCAAGATCAGTTAATTCAGTAAGTTGTTGGAGCGATCGGACCAAATTTGTAGGAGAAGCAGCACAAACTGAATGATCTTTGTTACAATCTACAGAAATGGCCATTCCAACACGGCGACCTAGAAACGACCTAGAAACCTTATCATCAGAAATGAAAACAGTTCTGTGACGAGCGGCTGCAAACTTACAGACAGAAACCTGTGCCAACGTCAGCCTGGTGGTGGCGTTAGACGGTTAAAATTCTTCTGATGACATCCTGTGGCTCCTCTTTATGCTTTTTACATAGAATTTATATTTTCGCAGAATATCGTTTTTTTCTCAGGTGTTTGAGGATTTTGGCTTTATAATTGAAATAGCATATATGTATATATATATGTGTGTGTGTGTGTGTGTGTGTGTGTGTGTGTGTGTGTGTGTGTATACAGCAGATGTTCCACAGGAATGACAGTATGACGTATCGCTCTCTTATAAATAGGAAATGCTTAGTGTTGGTGTGGTGTAAGAGGAATAAAACACTCAGGGATGTGCTTTAATAGGCAAATAATCAACCTCGGGGTAGTAACAGTAACTCCAGTGACAGTAAATCTACACACACAGTGTTTATTACATACATAAGCCATCAGGGAGCATTAAAAACAACTTATTCTACCGACCGATGTGTTTTTATGGTTAAATCCGATCTGCTCAGGCGAACAGCGGACGCTCGTGGACGTCTCAGATCAGTCGTTCTGTGCTCGTTGGGTTTAGGAGGAATTTGTCTTGTCAGATGCTCACAATGTCAGTGGAATAAAAAAGCCTTAAAAGCAGGACAACAAGGAAAACGAGTGAAATAAATGAACAGTGTGTGTTTCCCAGTGCTCCTTTCTGGGAGATTTACCGTCCTCTGAATGGCCTTAAGAAATCCGTCCTTGCTCGGGTGTGTGTTATTGTTCCTGGCTCTTTCAAAAAGCCATTTTCTCCACGGCCTTTCCTCCATCGTTCCCTCGAATCGAACAACCTTTAGAAATGTCAGTGTGTTAAAGCCGAGCACAGCAGGGCGGCCGGCGTCAAACACCATTAGCTTTAATCCTGCTTTAAATCCTATTTGCTCTAAAACCCCACTGCAAGGGCGAAGAAAAAAATAAATCTATATCTGTCTCAGGCCATCGATTCTGCTTTCCCAGAGGATTTTCCACTGAAGTGCTGAAATACTGAAATGTCATTCTGGGTGATCTTTCATACCTTCCTTAAAGGTTCGTAAAGGCATCTGAGGAAGAACGAGTGTTTATTTATGGGTGAAACCCGAGGATGAACGACCGCAGGACGAGTTTCTTTGGTTTGTAATGTGGTGTATAAATTGATTTCTTTCTTCACTAACACTCAGGACTCCACTTTATTTCCTCCTTCGATTAGAAAACGAGACGCGAGACCGTCTCAGTGTCGGGTTGCTTGTGTGGATCTGTTGCTTATTCAGTTAGAGAGGGAAAAAAAAGATCAGAATAAGGAAAATATATTTTTTTAAAATATGTATTAATGATGTGAGTGTGGATCTGGATGAGACTCATGGTTGCAAATTTAAAATATGCTAATCTTAAATCAAACGAGTAACATGGCAGTTACCGTGCGCACTGTGTGTACTGGACATGTTTCCCTGTAACATGTTTGCTATATCGGTCACTGAACACCGAAGTTTATCTAGAATCTTAATTAAAAGTAATGTAAAAAATCAATTAATAAGATTAATAAATGAAGAATCGAAGGATATATGTAATCTCTATTGCGAGCTAGTTTAGTTAACTAGCCTTAGCTTAACTATGCTAGCTTGTACAGTGGATAAAGTGAAGTTTCTCCGATTACAGCCACGCCCCTGAGGGCATCTTAGGGCTGTGATTGGACACTTATTGCATTTCAGTCCGACTCGATTGCGACACACTGATGAAAGTAAAATTACATTCACTTCTGACTGAAATCAGCATTTAATTCTTTAAAAAAAAAATTTTTTAAACCCTGCTGACTGTGAATCCATGCATCGTCTGTTCAATCCAGATTTTAGTTTAACAGATTTTTTCCCACAGGCATTCCGATACTGAATTGTTGTTTCTTCCCCATTTCTTATTCTCCAATCCGTACAGCAAAATGAGAAATAAGAAAAACAAAAATCTAAATGTAAATGAAAAAACCCACGAAGGTCACCAGCAGGGGGCGATATGAGGACCGCCGATAGATGTCGTAAAGAAGGCGTCGCTAAATTGTTTTAGTGCAGGAAAATAAATCCTGTTGAGAAATCGCTCAACTTATAATGTGATTAGAATATTTATTTGTTTATTTCAAAGTGTAAGTTCTTTTTAATTCTACACACCCTTTCAGAGTTTGGCTTTCCAGTGCAGTACGTTTTCTGCATGTCACTAATGAAAAGCTCCACTGAAACACCCCACAAGGCCGGCCGATTTGGAGATGCTCTGACCCAGTCAGGGGGTTTTATGTTATGCCTTATCAGTGTATACAGTGCTGTGAAAAAGTATTTGCACCCATCCTGATTGGTTCTGGTTTTGTGTACTAAATTGTTTCAGAAATTAAAACAAAATCTAAGATAAAACAAAGACAACCAGATTAAACACAAAATAAAGTTTTTAAATGATAATGTTGTTTATTGTAGCAAAAAAAAAGTTATCCAACACCAACTGGGCCTGTGTGAAAATGTGTTTGCCCCCCATAGTTACTAATTCCCCAAATCTCTGACACTGCATTGATAATGGGGTTCAGCTGGACGAGAAACAACCAGACCCGATTACTGCAAACCCTGTTCACTCACATCAACACTTAAATAGAACTTTTTCATCAGCATGAAGTTGGTTAAAAGATCTTAACCAGTTACACACTGCGCCAAAGCTGAAAGAAATTCTATAAATGATGAGGAAGAAGGTGATTGAAATACATCAGTCTGGGAAGGGTTACAAAGCCATTTCAAAGGCTCTGGGACTCCAAAGAACCACAGCGAGAGCCGTTATCTCCAAATGGAAAAACTCAGCATAGTAGTGAACCTTCCCAGAAGTGTCCGACCTTCCAAAATTCCTCCAAGAGCACAGCGACATCTCATCCAGGAAGTCACAAAAGAGCTAAGGACAACATCAAAGGACCTACAGGTCACTATTACATCAATGAAGGTCACTGTTCATGACTCCACTATCAGAAAGACACTGGGGGAAAACGGCTCCATGGAAGAGTGGCGAGGTGAAAACCACTGCTAACCCAGAAGAACATTAAGACTCGTCTGAATTTCACCAAAACACACCTTGATGATCCTCAAACCTTTTGGGAGAATGTTCTGTGGACTGATGAGTTGAAAGTGGAACTGTTTGGAAGACAGGGGTCCTGTTACATCTGGCGTAAACCAAACACTGAATTCCACAAAAAGATCATCATACCTACGGTCAAGCATGGTGGAGGAAGTGTGATGGTGTGGGGATGCTCTGCTGCTTCAGGACCTGGGCAACTTGCAGTAATTGAGGGAAACATGAATTCTGCTCTCTACCAGAAAATTCTGAAGGAGAATATCTGGTCTTCAGTCCGTAAGTTGAAACTCAAGCGTAACTGGATTATGCAGCAAGACAACGATCCAAAGCACAGGAGTAAATCCTAGTCCTAGAAGTAAGTGAAAGACTGATCTCCAGTTATCAGAAGAGTTTGGTTGCAGTTATTGCTGATAAAGGCAGCGCAACCAGATTTTAAGTTTAAGGGGGCAATTATTTTTTCACATGGGTGATAGGTGTTGGGAAACTTTTTTTTTTTGCTTCAACTAAATAAAATAAATAAATAAAATTGTATAGTGTGTTTAATCGGGTCGCCTTCGTTTGATGCTGCATTTCGTTTGAAGATCTAAAACTATTTCGTACGAGATACACACACACAAAAAACAGAAACTTCTTCAAAGCACTTTGTATCCCTTCAGGATCAATAATGTTTATCTTATCTTTACTCATCTCGTCTTCATCGTATCTTAATATACACTCACAAAAAGCTTCATATTTAACTAGCTACAGATACGTGGAATCCCTGTGGTCATGAGATTACGGAGTTTAACAGTGCAGTTTGAAATCTGCAGGATTTGGGACTACGTTACACCGAGACACTGCGTTCATGTGATTTATCACCGCTACAGGATCATAACCGCTGTTCCACACCGACTTCATAAACCACACTGGGAATCTGGCGCACATGTATAGTAATGGATTTTACAATAAGAATTATATATATATATATATATATATATATATATATATATATATATATATATATATATATATATATATATATATATATATATTTTAAAACTGTACAAGTGTATGATTATTGATGAAATAAAACCAGTTTGTGGCAGTGATGTTGCTCCATCTCGCATATATTTGCATATTTATTTCTCATTACTACATGTTTCAATTCAGCAGTGATTGATTTCAGAAATGACTTTCTGTTATAACTTTTATAACATCTAATTAGTTCAACGATTAAGGAAAATGAAGATTCATGCACACACACACACACACACACACACACACACACACACACACATTAATGAATAGGTCGATGATTAAATGAGTAACATTCACTCCGTGAATGAATTCTGTTTATAAACACACCCCGAGGAGAGAGAGAGTGTGTGTGTGTGTGTGTGTGTGTGTGTGTGTGTGTGTGTGTGTGTGTGTGTGTGTGTTCTGTACACCAGAGGGCAGCATATACTCACATTCCCACCTTCAACTCTGCTCTTTACAGTGTATTTTATTCTTAGTGCAGTAAAAATGTCTTCCGGTTTTGTCACGTGATTGAAACACGTGACCTCCCTCAGGTCCTGTATATAATAACCGACGCGGCAGATGTGCAGTGGTGCTGTAATTACAGATGTTAGGGTAGCGATTAGAAGTTCGGCTCAGTGTTAGCGATTCACTGTTTCAGAGATTCAGTGAATCGATTGAAATGAATCAGTTTTAAACTTGTAAACTGCACCACATAACCCGTGTGTGAACTCAGATATCCTGCATTCAGAATGTGTACTTCCTGTTTTTATGGGATTTGTTTTAGAAATATCTTTAACAATATTCAAATTTTACATAATTACCTTTTGTGCTGGGTATCATTACCCAGCGAATCGAGTGTCCCGCGGTTTTATCTGCGCTCAGATAAAAGTTTGTGAAATATGATACTGTCTGATGATTTGGAGTTGTCTGCCTGCCTCTCTTTATTAAAAGCTTTTATCTGCATTTACATCCGTCCTAACCTTCATTACGTTAATAACGTGACCGTTATGAATGACTAAGGGAATTTGGCCTGTGTGTTACCTCATATTTATACCCCTGTGAAACAGGAAGTCATGGTTGAACAATTTCCTGTTCCTAGTCACCCAGATGCACAAAAAAAATTTTTTTAAATGGGAATATACTTCAAATATATTCTTCCAATAATTCTTCCAATAATTGTTGCACACTATATTGAACAAAGATCTTGTTTGTGTTGTGTTTGCAATTGTTTGACATCCATGAGAGCAGAGTATTTATTTATTAAAAAATTTTTAAGAAAAGATCAAAAGGTTAAACAATAAAGACGATTTAAAGACAAAAATTATTAGCACAGAACTTTTATAAACAAACTCTTACACGAACTGAATGTCACAGTGGTTCACGGGAATCGGAGCAAAACAGTTTCACGGAGGATTCATGAATTGTTCAGAGAACAACAATGTTCAGCTCACCGAGTGAATCAATTGTGAATCAATCGACTCAGTTCAGTTCATTTCCCTTTTACTAGTTAGCTGAGGTATACAATAAGTGTGTGTGTGTGTGTGTGTGTGTGTGAGAGAGAGAGAGATGGCTGAAGGTCATGGTTAATGAACATGTTACGTGTTGCGTTGTTAATCATTGTGTGAGTGAGTTAATATAGCTTTAATGTCGCACACCCACTTCAATCATCTTTAAGGACATTAATTACAGCCCTATTCAGGAGAGAGAGTCAGTGTGTGTGTGTGTGTGTGTGTGTGTGTGATATATGAGGAAAGTGTGTGGAGAGAACAGAGACGGAACAGGCTTTTGATTGAAGGATTGTTTTTTTTTTTTTTTAAATGACGATTACAATTCCGCTCTCATTCTCTGGGAAGACTGATGACCTTTTCCTGACCTTCAGTAACCTTTCGCAATGACACCCGGGACATGCGGCTTTAACAGTGACACCACAGATCACGGTGCATAAAGCCATGAAGGGCAGATAACACACACACACACACACACACACACACACACACACACACACACACTGACCATCCTCTGAGATTTCAGGTGAAAGCATCCCAGCATAAGAGTGAGGAAAATCTGATCTCAGATCAGACACCAATGAGGAATTTGTCACACTCTGATGCCTCACACACACACACACACACACACACACACACACACGCACACACACGCACTCTCTCTCTCTCTCTGTCTCTGCCCAGGCACTGTAATGACATGCTGATGCATTCTGGGTAATAGAAATAGGGGATTGCAGATAGAGAGAGAGAGCACGAGCGAGCAAGAGAGAGAGAGAGAGAGAGAGAGAGAGAGAGAGAGAGAGGGCGAGAGAGAAGATAGAGTACCCTTGAGAGTGAAAATCAAATTCCATCCTTAACCCAAAGACAAATTGATTCTCTAACCTGATTCACCTGATTCACCTGATTCACCTGTGTCATATGTCAGAGTGAATAAGAGAGGAAAAGCGCTGCGGGTCACGCCCGACTGAAACCACTCCTCGGTGCTGTTAAATCAGTATATTAATTTATACGATTATCCAAATTTATAGCACTTCCACCACGAGTGCGTCCTCTTTTTATAGGAATTTATAGGAACAGAAATCTATCTCCATAGCTGTAATAAACATGAATAAATCCCGAACAGTGACACGTGAAGAATACAACAAGGCGTGGTGTGATGAAGCGGAGGTACTGTTACCACAGTACATCACGGGCGTTGATTATTTTCCTATACTGCACGTCCCTGAGTGTTTTATTCCTCGTGCACCACACCAATCCTCCCGTGATTACAATGATTTGTCCATGAAACAACAGACACATCAGACTTTGAACACATCAGACTGTTCAGTCACCTTTAATGTTCATGAAAACAAGTTAGTTCCTGTTCTGGCTAATGTTATAGCAGCTAAATTATCAACAGACGTTCCCTCACTGGCCCTCTCTTTATTTTTCTTGCTTGTCGTGAAACCGAGAAACCGCAAGGAAGCGCCAACTCTGACTGACCAAAAAGTGCTGACACTGGAGACTCCTTCCATAAATTATAAATAAATGCTACCAGCTACAGCAGCTAGTACAAGCAATAGTCGATATTAGTGTTATTATTATTAGCTACAGCACCGAGGAGGCGTCCTGTCTGAGATTGGTACTGAAATCCATTTAATAAATATATCATCAGGGGCGCACGGTGGCTTAGTGGCTAGCACGTTTGCCTCACACCTCCGGGTTCGATTCCCACCGTGGCCCTGTGTGTGGAGTTTGCATGTTCTCCCCGTGCTGCGGGGGTTTCCTCCAGGTACTCCGGTTTCCTCCCCCAGTCCAAAGACATGCATGGTAGGCTGATTGGCGTGTCCAAAGTGTCCGTAGTGTATGAATAGGTGTGTGAGTGTGTGTGTGAGTGTGAATAAATACACAACATATGTCTGTCCATCCATCCATCTTCTATACCGCTTTATCCTCTTCAGGGTCACGGGGAACCTGGAGTCTATCCCAGGGAGCATGGGGCACAAGGCGGGGTACACCCTGGACAGGGTGCCAGTACACAGCATATGTATATATATATATATATATATATATATATATATATATATATATATATATATATATATATATATATACACTACTGTGCAAAAGTAAAACATGTGTGGCGCAAAACAAGCATCATAAATAAAGAAATGAAAAAGGAAAGTGGTAGAGTAAAAGCCCATAGTGGCGTGAGAATCTGCATAAATGACAGCTATAACACTGAATAATGAAGAGGAAGAAGGGCGTCGGATCATTTCAGGTCCGTACACGCAGCTTTATCCATATCAAAGTTTCTACTACCGCTTCTGTTAAACTAACTGTTTCTGTTGAGATTTTCGGCTCCGTCAAGACTCCTTATTACCAAATAAGGTCATTTCGAATTTGATGGCCGAAACACGTCTCAGAAAAGTTGGGACGGGGGGCAACAGAGGGCTGGAAAAGTAAGTGTTAGTAAAAAGAAACAGCTGGAGTTTAATTGGGAACGGGTCAGTAACATGATTGGGTTAAAAAAAAAAGAGTACCTTAGAGAGGCGGAGTCTTTCAGAAGTAAAGAGGTTTACTAATCTATGAAAAACTGCATCTATAAATTGTGGAACAATTTCAGAATAATGTTCCCCAACGTAAAATTGCGAGGACTATGAATATCTCATCATCTACAGGACACAATATCGTCAAAAGATTCCGAGAATCTGAAGAAATCTCTGTGCGCAAGGGACGAGGATGAACATCAACATTTTCAACTCGCAACGTTTTTGAGACGTGTTGCGGCCATCGGATTCAAAACGACCGTATTGTTTTCTTAAAGTGGCACATTTACTCAATTTAAACATTTGATATGTTTTCTATGTTCTGTTGTGAATAACATACGCTTTTATGAGATTTGCAAATCGTTCTGTTTTTATTTACATTTGACACAGCGTCCCGACTTTTTTGGAATTGGGGTTGTAGAAACCCTCTCCATTTCCAACCTCAAGGGAACCCCCCTTGTAATTCACTCCCCTGCGTCACTCCCATTTCCAGCCCTGGTTATTATAACTTTTACATTTAAAACATGTTATATATATTTACATTCACCGATGCTTCGGCTCTGTAAATTCTGTAAATGTTCAACTTTTATACTATTGACCTTTGAAGCTCAGATCATCGAGCGTAGGTACTTTCATCTGTAATTAATGTAGTAGAATCTTCCGCCCAATCCCGTGAATGTAAATTTTGATGCTTGAGTCTTCAGAGGTTCTAGCGTTGCATTGTTGATGATTCTATTAAAATGACAGCACCTACATGTATGTTGTAGAACTTTGGTGTTTAAGGTCTAGAATCACAGATTTTAGCGTTTTTGTAAATGGCGTTTACGTTTAGCTTTCACACTGTAAGATATTTACGTTGTTGACCTTTGATGCGTCAGGTCTAAAACTCCAATTTCTGAACCGTAGGACATTTCTAATCTTTAGATCTTTTGCTGAATTACAGAACCTAATAAGGCTGCAGCATTATGCAGTAATGACAGAGCCTTTAGAGTTTTGTTTATATAATCTGAGGTTTGTAAAGTTTGTCATTAAACGGATCAGCTGCAGCGCTCCGGAGCATTAAATCCCTCCACTGCAGCACGAGGCGGTAAACTTCAGCGTTGGTTTATTCCAGCAGGGGCTTCGGGTTTGTGTATTTCTCACTCCGACGAGAGCTGTCTAATTTCAGATTAGCGTAGGCGGCTGAGTTTATGCACCTCGCTGCAGTGGCTCGAGCCATGTGCTGGTGTTAAGCGTACACTCTCCCACAACACCTGGCCTACTTTCAGCTTCTCATTCCTGCGAATCACAGCAAACTCAGCACACACCAGAGAAATGTCAACTCATTCATCATCCTGTAAATGAAACTGATCGTTTTTATTTTTAACTGTGACAGGAAACACTGGAAATCCCCCCACTGTGGCCTCTTACAGAGGCACTAAATTACTTACGCGCTAAATTTAACAACATCTATTAAATTCCACTTAATACATTTATTACATCTTCTGCAGGTTCCCCGTCCTCAACCTACACACCGCACCTCCATTATTACAATATATTTGCATAAGTGTGCACACCCCTAAACTAATACTTTTATTACACTTTTAATACTAATACTATTTTATTACACCACTCAGTCTTTTTGGGTAAGAGTCTATCAGTCTGTTTTGTGAGAAAGATTTTACGTCTAGACGCCCTACCCCATAACCCAGACGTGTGAAGAATATGAGAGATTGTTGTCACATGCACAGAGGAATCAGTACTCGTCAGAGGTTCCTGCAGCTCCTTTAATGTTGCCGTAGGACTCTCGGCAGCCTCCCTGGTACGTTTTTATCTTCTCCTTTTATAGCTTTTGGAGGGACGTCCTGTTCTTAGCGATGTCCTGTTCTGCTGCTCCATTTTCTCCGCTTGTTGATGACGACCTTCACGGTGTTCCATGGTACATTGAATGTTTTGGAAATTATTTTATACCCCTCTCCTGATTCGTTTGAACAGGTGAGATCCCACGCATGCTTTGATCATGGCTTCAGTAGTCAGTCAGATGAAACCAAGAAGATGTGAAGAACATCCTGCAGAAACAGCTGATCTTTATTTGAGGTTAATGAGGATAGTTTCCCTCATGACAGCTGTATGATAATTACTTTTGAACACGTGATTCTGATCGTTTTTCACGTGTAATTTCATATTCGTTTACATTTTTACCGTCACAAAAACTTGCCATATTAACAGGGGTGTGTAGACTTTTTATACCCACTGTAACATAAACGATTCCCTATCAGCGGCGGTGCTAGCGTACGCAGGCTAAACGTGCAACAATACGCGTGTATTCGGGAATGTAAATCATTCCAGATTTCACGTGCGTCTAACGTGAGGCTGTTCTGCTTAGTCAGCGTTCACATCAACATCTGCTCAGCTAGCGAGCGCGGTCCATCTCACTAGCGTTGATAAAGTAACACGACGTTATGATGTTTGTGTGCTTCGTAATTGTTTTTAATAACACCATGACGATCATTAGAAGTGAATTATATATTACGCATTTCACTCAGACGATATAAACACCAGTAACTTCTCGTTTAGATTTAGACTGAAATCAGTGAAGTTAGGAACAGATTATTAATCGTAAAGGTTGTCTTTAACGTAGTTAATAAAACCTGATCCTAGATCTAGACTGTGATTACTCTATCAGATGTTCATCAAATCCAGTCGCTTTGTTTTCCTCGTTCTTCTATGTGGCTCTTTTCTCCATCTCGTTCTCTCGTTATTTCTCATCCTCTCTGTATTTTTCTTTCTCTCTTTCGTTCCCCTTCCTGCCCGTGTCTCTGCGAGCAGCAGATTTGTGGAGGATGAGGAGACGGCAGCCGTGTGTCAGACATGCTCCACTGACTTAAAGCAAACTCTGAGAGGACGAAGAGAAATGGGCAGAGACAGACTACACACACACACACACACACACACACACACACACACACACACACACACACTCTCTCAAAGCCAGGCATAAAAAACGTCACATAAAATGAGAGACGGAGGGAAAAGAAAGCACCTTCACAGAAAGTAACAAAGGCTGAATGCCAATGAAGGACTCTTTTTGGAGAGCGGGATCTATTCCACCCTCACTCACCTTATAATATGTTTTTTTTCTTTTCAGAGCCGAGGTCTACATTGATTTATTTCACTTTCCCCGTAATGCGCTTATATACTTACAGCGAGTGGTTTAGTGAGTGCGACCTGCTATAACTCACAGCAGCAATCACAGAGAGTGAGACGAATACTAAAGCGGCCCACACACACACACACACCCACACACACACACACACACACCACAGTTTCATCTGCTTTATACACACAGCTTTCTCTACTTTCACCAATACCAATATCCTAAACATTCATTACATTTCTCATGCAAAACTGTTTCCTGCTCATATGAAGTGCAGGATATCACAGCCTACAGTCCTGCGCGGCGGCGCGGTGGGACGAAGCCAACTCACCGTTACGTCCCTGATTATTTTCCTTTAACACTTTAGAACCTCCCCGAGTGTTTTATTCCTCTTACACCACAGCGATATGCAGTAGAAACGATGACGTATCAGAACCAGCGAGTTATTATAAACCTGCGCTACTGTGTTTAGTGAGTTTTCGTTGTTTAGTGTGTTTACGGTGTTTAGTGCGTCTGCGGTGTTTAGTGCGTTTGCAGTGTTTAGTGTGTTTACGGTGTTTAGTGCGTCTGCGGTGTTTAGTGAGTTTTCAGTGTTTAGTGTGTTTGCAGTGTTTAGTGTGTTTTCGGTGTTTAGTGTGTTTGCAGTGTTTAGTGTGTTTTCGGTGTTTAGTGTGTTTGCAGTGTTTAGTGTCTTTACGGTGTTTAGTGCGTCTGCGGTGTTTAGTGAGTTTTCGGTGTTTAGTGTGTTTGCAGTGTTTGGTGAGTTTTCGGTGTTTAGTGTGTTTGCAGTGTTTAGTGTGTTTACGGTGTTTAGTGTGTTTACGGTGTTTAGTGCGTCTGCGGTGTTTAGTGAGTTTTCGGTGTTTAGTGCGTTTGCGGTGTTTAGTGCGTCTGCGGTGTTTAGTGTCTTTACGGTGTTCAGTGAGTTTTTGTTGTTTAGTGCGTTTGCAGTGTTTAGTGCGTTTGCGGTGTTTAGTGCGTTTGCAGTGTTTAGTGCGTTTGCGGTGTTTAGTGCGTTTGCAGTGTTTAGTGCGTTTGCGGTGTTTAGTGCGTCTGCGGTGTTTAGTGTCTTTACGGTGTTTAGTGAGTTTTTGTTGTTTAGTGCGTTTGCAGTGTTTAGTGCGTCTGCGGTGTTTAGTGAGTTTTCGGTGTTTAGTGTGTTTGCAGTGTTTGGTGAGTTTTCGGTGTTTAGTGTGTTTGCAGTGTTTAGTGTGTTTACAGTGTTTAGTGCGTCTGCGGTGTTTAGTGAGTTTTCGGTGTTTAGTGTGTTTGCAGTGTTTAGTGCGTTTGCGGTGTTTAGTGCGTCTGCGGTGTTTAGTGTCTTTACGGTGTTTAGTGAGTTTTCGGTGTTTAGTGCGTTTGCAGTGTTTAGTGCGTTTGCGGTGTTTAGTGCGTTTGCAGTGTTTAGTGCGTTTGCAGTGTTTAGTGCGTTTGCGGTGTTTAGTGCGTCTGCGGTGTTTAGTGTCTTTACGGTGTTTAGTGAGTTTTTGTTGTTTAGTGCGTTTGCAGTGTTTAGTGCGTCTGCGGTGTTTAGTGCGTTTGCGGTGTTTATGCGTTTGCGGTGTTTATGCGTTTTCGGTGTTTAGAATGAGTTCTGGGTCTGCAGTAAAGCTGCTGTTATGTAAGCGTTAGAGAGATGAGGCAGGTTTTACAGCAGCGGGAAATTAAAGCTGTAAAAGCTGCAGTGAAACCGTGTGCAGCAGCGAGGTGATAAACTCTCACAGCTCTCAGCTCTAACTCACCTACAAGCACTGAATCTCTCCACAACCTCCATAAATTTCACGTTCTACAAATGTTAAATGTCTCTGTAAAAACATTTTGGTCATATTTTACGCTGCTACACACTGCACTGACCTACTGATTATAACCATCACACACAGGCTTTATTAACGATTTATTATCAGCTATAATGTTGTAATAAATTCTTACAGTAGCAACATTACAGAGTTAAAGGTGTTCATAATATATTTAACTTTAAACCACCTCCATACACTGATGCACTGAGAGCAGTTTTGATTGGCTGAGAGCAGAACAGTGTGTCTGATTGGCTGAGAGCAGTACTACAGTGTGTCTGATTGGCTGAGAGCAGTACTACAGTGTGTCTGATTGGCTGAGAGCAGAACAGTGTGTCTGATTGGCTGAGAGCAGTACTACAGTGTGTCTGATTGGCTGAGAGCAGTACAGTGTGTCTGATTGGCTGAGAGCAGTACTACAGTGTGTCTGATTGGCTGAGAGCAGTACTACATTGTGTCTGATTGGCTGAGAGCAGTACTACAGTGTGTCTGATTGGCTGAGAGCAGAACAGTGTGTCTGATTGGCTGAGAGCAGTACTACAGTGTGTCTGATTGGCTGAGAGCAGTACAGTGTGTCTGATTGGCTGAGAGCAGTACTACAGTGTGTCTGATTGGCTGAGAGCAGTACTACAGTGTGCTGATTTTACAGAAAATGCACATACAGAGATGTATTTGATTTCACACACACACACACACACACACACACAGGGAAACATTAGCACATCAGCCAAAACATTAAAACCACTGGCTTATGATTGTGTAGGTTCCCTCGTGCTGCCAAAACACTGCCAACTCTCATCTCAAACTCCTTCTGGTTCATTCTGTTCTTCTCATCACAACTGTACATTACTGTATTTCCCAAAAGCTTCATAAAGTTAAGTTGATCAGAGAGAATATTGGAGCCAATAATGTCTACGATCCACTTAAGCAGTGCTTTTGGGAAGCCCAGAGCTGTTATCTGAGTTACTGTAGAATCTGCCAGTAGGAACCAGCCCATGTGTATACGCTATATAAACCTTCTTTACTGGAATAATCCAGTTACTAAAATGTCTCTTTATCATTATTATCTTTTTAAACCCTTTAATCATAGTCTGTGTTTACCCCGTTTTCCAAGCTCAGTGGAGATCAGTGGTGGTCAGTGGAGGTCAGTGGAGGTCAGTGAAGGTCAGTGAAGGTCAGTGGTGGTCATTGAAGGTCAGTGGAGGTCAGTGGTGAGAGACTTGGCATTGGCCTTAGGTTTGGTCCATTAATAGGTGTTTCTATGTTGGTCTATTGTAACGAATGCTAATCCAGATGATTGGGTGCTTCTCGTTTCTTATTGGTGCATTTCCTTTCCTCGCTTCCTTTCCTTGCATCGTAGCTCCACCCAGTTAGGATGTGATGCAAGGAAGAGATGTGAGGAGAGAGGACTCAAAGCAAGTCGAATGGAATAGCCTCGCTCTGTCAAGCGTCACTTCACAGCGACATCGATTAAGGATGACTGTGCTCAGCTGGATCACCGGACTGCGCTGCAGGGATCTGCCGTAAGTCGGAACAATCTAAAACCATAAAACACTTTCTGATCAAGGTATGTTCTAAGTGTGTACTGAACTAGAAGACTTACATGTTTTACTGCACAGCAGGTGTTTTTCTGTTTCTCTGTATTTCCTGTGTATATTGAGTTAGAAGAGTCTTGTGTGTTTCTGTATCTCTCTTCCCACAACAATAAATTAGCATTTAGACAGGTTTATGTACGGCGAAACTGATCTTCCAATTAAGGCGACTCTGAGGCCTGGAAAACACCATTTTTTTGTGTATTGAGCTGGGATGAAAGCCAGAAAGTCTTTAAGGTGGTAGAAATGTAAGATATCATATAGACATGAATAATTAAATAAAACAATGGAGATTGTTTTTTTTAGAAAGAAAAGGCTAATACCCCGCCTAGAGATAAATTTACTGTTTCAGAAAAGTATATACTGTAAAGGCGTGTGTGTGTGTGTGTGTGTGTGTGTGTGTGTGTGTCTCACTTTATTTATTTTAAATAAAGTTTCATTTCTTTGACATCCATAACTCCTGGCCTCTGGAAGTTTTTTATAATTTTTTTACTTCGGTTGGAGGGATTTTTCCACGACACGTACCTCTGGGCATCCTTTTGGGAGAGAAGTTAAACATCCTCCAAATGGTACACATCTGACAAGTGTGTTATCAAGTCACACAAACAATTTCAGAACAAAACGGACACTCCAGGGTCATGTTTAAATCTTTTTTTATTAATTCTTCAAAGAGGTCAAGGACCCTGTAATGGTCATTAGTTCGTGCGTGGCACGAATTCGTTCCTCTTCTTTTTCTGCCTCGCTCTCCAGAATATCCAGCACCCTGCTGCTTCTCCTCCTTTTAGGAGATGGGGACAAGGTGAAGTGGACGTCTCGTCCTCCTGCATGAGGCTGTTTGTGCCAGACGGTGCAGAGCTCCAGGCTTTTTTGGCTCTGTGGCTCCTCCCCGTAAATTCTGCACTGTTCTCCATCCACATTTTGAAGAGATGTTGGTCTCCTCATCAGTCACTGTTGGAAATGACTTTGCATTAGAGTGGTGCGGTTCTGAAACGTAATATATTGAATATTTGGTTATCCCTAAATGCTGAAGCTCCAAAATATATTGTTCATGACCGACGCATTACTTTAAAATGAAATAACACTACGCCTACAGGGCTCTACAGTGCGACCATTCCACTCGCATTTGTAACTGAAAAGTATTGTGTGCGACTGTGAATAAATATTTATTCGCACCGGTGCGAGTGACCTGTATGGAGTTGTATAATACAATCAGGATAAAAACTACAGGAAGTCCAAAATGCATCTACACCACGCAACAGTTACTTTCACACTGCTTTTCATCTCCTCAGTCAACCGAACAAGTGTGGAAATGCTGCAGAGAAGCCATTATTTAAACTCAGGGTTGCCAGATATCACCAGGAAAGTCAGCTCCAGTTTCCATGTTTTGATTTAAACCCCCAAAAACCACAATATTATCAGCAGACATGGCAACACTGTACGGGGGTAACCCATATAAAACTGATAAACAAACAAAAATAAAACTGCTAAAATGTAAAGACAGAAAATGTGCTTAGTTATAAATAAATCATTTAATATAAAAATAGATATTATAATAACTTCATAAAATATAAATAAAATGAGAAATGAAATAATGTTTAATTAATATGGGTTGCATTTAATATAAATTTGACATTAAGCTTAGTTCTTTATTTAATTAGAAGGCTATTAGTCTTTTTCCTAATATGGATCATTTTTGTGTTAGTCTACTTTTAATTAGGACTCTTTATTGTTTAAAATATTTCAAAATAAATATTTTATGCTGTTTATTTATCAGTTAACCAACAGTATTTCTCATTGCTATTATTTTAAATCAATTAACAGTGACCATGAGCTTACATTTAACTGTTTATGACCTCCTGATTAAAGTTTAAATAAAAAAGATTGGTATCTGGATCGGTATCGGCTGTAAAAATCCTGATCGGAGCGTCAGTAATGAACACCATTAAACTAAAGCGCTGTGCATCTGACGGGTAAATGAACTCCCCCAATCACATCCTATATGAGATTATTCAGATATCTACACAATACACACAGAGCGGGTCGAGAACTGACTCCAGCCCAGAACCATGACAGTGGAAATGTCTGATAGTGTAGCTTTAAATATATTTAAGAGGAGCAGATTTCACACACTGAACACTGATGTTTATTGTATTTGTTTACAAGGTAAACAGGTTAACGGTGGTTTTTTACATACAGTCTGTAAAATGAACTGGAAATATTAGATTTAGTTTATCAGAAGGTAAATGAATGTGTCATGGCTCCCACTGTGTTCCTAAATTCTGTCATAATTGACCAGCTCAGGTTTTCTCATGCTACTTGTGTGTGGTATTGTGGCACATTAACGCCACCATCTCTAAAAAACAAAAAAACAACAAACTAAACTTCAACTGTACTCCTAAAGTTTTAACTGTGCTCCTAAAGTTTTGTAATTAGGAGCACGAGTGCTCCTAAAAGAAATTGTTACTGTAGAGCCCTGGTATATATAAAGTTCGCTCTCTGTTGTCATATACGAGACAAGGAGCATTCAGTTTGTACAGAAAAAATATGAAAACATTACATTTAAAATTTAACACATTAAGCTAAAAAGTACAAAACTTGCTTAGAAATCCTCTAAAATGTATACGGCTATGTCCAACATGTTCTTTCATCAATCCAGGCTCCATTTACTATAACGTCATGCAGCATACTTACATTTATGAGAAGTTGGAGCTCCTGACATTTTGCCAGATGTAAAGGTGGCGGGGAGTTTATTTCTTAAAAAAATAATAATAAAAACTTACCTTAGCCACAAAATGATATAATTAATTCTACATTAATAGCAGTTAATGCATGGTGTGAATGTAGGAGAAGCCCTGAAACATCTCCTGGCCGAACTTCTTGATGATGGAATGATCCACAAGAGAAAGCTGGGGTTCCTCACGGGTGAAAAGTTCATTGAAGTTATTGATGTCCCTCTTTGTTGTAATTAGTGATTTGAAAGAGGGCATAATCTTCCTCCGCTCCAGCAGCATCCAGTTGATTGGTTGGAAGAACGGATGAACTTTGATGGCTTCTTCCCGGCCCCTGCGGGGAAACCCACAGCCGAGACGAGTCTTAGGGTTCTTCCTCAGGACGCCTTTGAGGATGCTGACTGCATTTTTGCTGAGACTTGATGGGTACTTGGGTTTATCCTTGACGATGGAATCAAACAGCTTACGTCGGTTTTCATAGTCAAACGGCATGTAGCCCGTCATCGTCTCGAACAGGACCCAGGGCCCACCAATCCACCAATGTGCTGAAGTTTGATCGCCGTATCATCTCAGGCGAGATGTACTTGGGTGGGCCACAGAATGTCACCTTGACGTCTTGAAAAGTCTCTTTGCACAAGCCAAAGTCTGCAAGCTTGCAGTGGCCATCTGCAGCTATGAGGATGTTCTTGGGTTTGAGATCCCTGTGAATGATCCCCGTGCGGTGCAGGAACATGAGAGCACAGGCGATCTCAGCAGCATAAAACTGGGAGCGGGGCTCGTCAACCCCACCTGAGCGTTCTGTGATATGAAAGATCACTTCCTTTCACATATTCCATGCCGAAGCATAAGTACTCAGTGGTCTGGAAGCAGCAGAAAAGGTGGGTCAGATAGGGGTGTTCACTGGCCAGAACCAGGATGCGTCTCTCCGTAAGAGTATACTTCAGGTCATTACATACCAGAATCCTGTCTTTCTTCAACACCTTCAGCGCGTACACCTCATCGGTGCCTCTGAGTTCGGACAGAATGACCTTGCTGAATTTACCTCTTCCGAGCACGCTGAGAAAGTCGAAGTCCTCCAGGCTCATTCTTTTAGGTTGCAGCTCGTTCTCTCGGCTCTCCTCAGAATGACCCTCGTTCAGGGATGAACTGGGCTTCAGTTCCTGCTCCGTGTGATCAAGAGGCAGTGCTACGTCCCCGTCACAAGTGCCGGATTCTTCTGGTTGTTTCGGAGGCCGAGCTGCTGCCTGCGTTTCATCATCTACTCCCGGCTTCACCTTGTTCTTCTTTTTCCGTCTCAAAGAAAAAGAAAAAAGACATCAAGTTATCCAAGGTAACCTGATGTCTTGTAAATGCCGAAGGACACAAATGTAAAGCTGTAAATGCACACACTGCAGGACTGAGAATACACACACGAAGAAAAAAAAGAATATTGAACATAGTAATTTGTTTTTCATTTAATAACTGCCACAATGAAAAAAGATGAAAAGTCCATGTTGCATTGTGAGATGAAATTATATCACAAAGATGGCTCTGCGCGAAGGCGCGCTTCCGGGTTTGACCTTGTTTACTTAACACCCGTGTATTTGTTATGGTTTATGTCCTGTCTCCACCCCGTTACATTATTGGATGTCTCCCTCACGTGTTCTTGTTAATCACAGCTGTTTTTTGTTACACCCCTGATTATCTTCATTATTTAAACCGCTGGTGTGGTGTTGTGTATGTAAATATATATATATATATATATATATATATATGTGTGTGTGTGTGTGTGTGTGTGTGTGTATAGACTCAGCAAAAAAAGACATATTTTAAAGATAATTTTGTAAAATCCATATAATCTTTACAGATCTTTATTGTTTTTCATGTTTGTTCAATGAACCATAAACTATTATTGCACACGCAGCTGTGGAACAGTCCTTAACACACGAACAGCATACAGGCGTTAGAGGGCCGTAGCTCGGGAGTTCTGG